>NC_135483.1:84952027-85208268 GCF_052094955.1 Ictidomys tridecemlineatus
GGTTTGTTTGCTGTTGATGTACCCGTAAGCAGAGACTGGCGAAAATCACTTACCTGGAGAGGGTTGCCAAGCTTCCAAAAAAGTACGATTTGCCTGAAACCTTAGCAAATATTTTTTCACCCAATCTTGATGATACTTTCAGGCATTGATCAGTACACCAATCCCACTTGGCTCACGAATTTTCGTAGTTCTAGGTTACACCTTTCATATGCAATAACCGTTTTCATTTTTAGGTTTCACTCTGTTTTGTCCTATACGGATACATGTATTTAGAACTCTAAATCAAACACCGTTTGTGCTAGGTCTTTGAAACTTGACACAATAATGCAGTTTCAAGTTCTATCTCTATGGTTTGTTTGCTGTTGATGTAGCCCTAAGCAGAGACTGGCGAAAATCACTTTCCTGGATAGACGTTTCCAAACTTCCAAAAAACTACGATTGGCCTGAAATCTAAGAAAACATTTTTTCACCCAATCTTGATGATACTTTCAGGTAATGATCAGTACACCAATCCCACTTGGCTCCCCAAATTTTGTTCTTCTAGGTTAAACCGTTCGTTTGCAGTAACCGTTTTCATTTTTAGGTTTCACTCTCTTTTCTACTATACGGATACATGTATTTGGAACTCTAAATCAAACACGGTTTTTGCTAGCTCTTTGAAACTTGACACAATAAAGCAGTTTCAAGTTCTATCTCTATGGTTTGTTTGCTGTTGATGTAGCCCTAAGCAGAGACTGGCGAAAATCACTTCCCTGGAGAAGGGTTGCCAAGCTTCTAAAAAGTACGTTTTGCCTGAAATCTCAGCAAACATTTTTTCACCCAATCTTGATGATACTTTCAGGTATTGATCAGTACACCAATCCCACTTTGCTCACGAAATTTCGTACTTCTATGTTAAACCGTTCGTTTGCAGTAACTGTTTTCATTTTTAGGTTTCACTCTCTTTTCTCCTATACGGATGCATGTATTTGGAACTCTAAATCAAACACGGTTTGTGCTAGCACTTTGAACCTTGACACAATAAAGCAGTTTCAAGTTCTATCTCTATGGTTTGTTTCCTGTTTATGTAGCCCTAAGCAGAGACTGGCGAAAATCACTTTGCTGGAGAGGGGTTGCCAAGCTTCCAAAAAACTACGATTGGCCTGATATCTCAGGAAACAATTTTTCAACCAATCTTGATGATACTTTCAGGTAAAGATAAGTACACCAATCAAACTTGGCTCACCAAATTTCCTTCTTCTAGGTTAAACTGTTCGTTTGCAGTAAACGTTTTCATTTTTAGGTTTCACTCTGTTTTCTCCTATATGGATACAGGTATTTGGAACTCTAAATCAAACACGGTTTGTGCTAGCTCTTTAAAACTTGACAGAATAAAGCAGTTTCAAGTTCTATCTCTATGGTTTGTTTGCTGTTTATGTAGCCCTAAGCAGAGACTGGCGAAAATCACTTTCCTGAAGAGGGGTTGCCAAGCTTCCAAAAAACTACGATTTGCCTGAAATCTCAAGAAACATTTTTTCACCCAATCTTGATGATACTTTCAGGTAATGATCAGTACACTAATCCCACTTGGCTCACCAAATTTCATTCTTCTAGGTTAAACTGTTCGTTTGCAGTAACCGTTTTTATTTTTATGTTTCACTCTGTTTTCTCCTATATGGATACATGTATTTGGAACTCTAAATCTAACACGGTTTGTGGTAGCTCTTTGAAACTTGACACAATAAAGCAGTTTCAAGTTCCATCTCTATGGTTTGTTTGCTGTTGATGTAGCCCTAAGCAGAGACTGGCGATAATCACTTTCCTTAAGAGGGGTTGCCAAGCTTCAAAAAAACTACGATTGCCCTGAAATCTTAGGAAACATTTTTTCACCCAATCTTGATGATACTTTCAGGTAATAATCAGTACACCAATCCCACTTGGCTCAACAAATTTCGTTCTTTTAGGTTAAACCGTTCGGTTGAAGTAACCGTTTTCATTTTTAGGTTTCACTCACTTTTCTCCTATACGGATACATGTATTTTGAACTCTAAGTCAAACACGGTTTGTGCTAGCTCTTTGAAACTTGACACAAAAAGCAGTTTCAAGTTCTATCTCTATGGTTTTTTTGCTGTTAATGTAGCCCTAAGCAGAGACTGGCGAAAATCACTTTCCTGGAGAGGGGTTGCCAAGCATCCAAAAAATTACGATTTCCCTTAAATCTCAGCAAACATTTTTTCACCCAATCTTGATGATTCTTTCAGGTAATGATCAGTACACCAATCCCACTTGGCTCACCAAATTTCGTTCTTCTAGGTTAAACCGTTCGTTTGCAGTAACCGTTTTCATTTTTAGGTTTCACTCTGTTTTCTCCTGTAAGGATACATGTATTTGGAACTCTAAATCAAACATGGTTTGTGCTAGCTCTTTGAAACATGACACAATAAAGCAGTTTCAAGTTCTATCTCTATGGTGTGTTTGATGTTGATGTAGCCCTAAGCAGAGACTGGTGAAAATCACTATCCTGGAGAGGGGTTGCCAAGCTTTCAAAAAAGTACGATTTGCCTGAAATCTCAGCAAACATTTTTTCACCCAATCTTGATGATACTTTCAGGTAATGTTCAGTACACCAATCCCACTTAGCCTACCAAATTTCGTACTTATAGGTTAAACCGTTCATTTGCAGTAACCGTTTTCATTTTTACGTTTAACTTTGTTTTCTTCTATAAGGATACATGTATTTGGAACACTAAATCGAACACGGTTTATTTGCCTGATATCTGAGGAAACATTTTTTCACCCAATCTTGATGGCACTTTCAGGTAATGATCAGTACACCAATCCTACTTGGCTCACCAAATTTCGTTCTTCTAGGTTAAACCGTTCGTTTGCAGTAAACGTTTTTATTTTTAGGTTTCACTCTGTTTTCTCCTATATGGATACATATATTTGGAACTCTAAATCAAACACGGTTTGTGCTAGCTCTTTGAAACTTCACACAATAAAGCAGTTTCAATTCTCTCTCTATGGTTTGTTTGCTGTTGATGTAGCCCTAAGCAGAGACTGGCGAAAATCACTTTAATGAAGAGGAGTTGCCAAGCTTCCAAAAAACTACGATTGGCCTGAAATCTCAGGAAACATTTCTTCACCCAATCTTGATGATACTTTCACGTATTGATCAGTACAACAGTCCCACATGGCTCACGAAATTTCGTACTTCTAGGTTAAATCGTTCGTTTGCAGTAACCGTTTTCATTTTTAGGTTTCACTCTCTTTTCTCCTATATGGATACATGTATTTGGAACTCTAAATCAAACACTGTTTGTGCTAGCTCTTTGAAACTTGACAGAATAAAGCAGTTTCAAGTTCTATCTCTATGGTTTGTTTGCTGTTGATGTAGCCCGAAGCAGAGACTGGGAAAATCACTTTCATGAAGAGGAGTTGCCAAGCTTCCAAAAAACTATGATTGGCCTGAAATCTCAGCAATCATTTTTTCACCCAATCTTGATGATACTTTCAGGTAATGATCAGTACACCAATCTCACTTGGCTCACCACATTTCGTTTTGTAGGTTAAACCGTTCGTTTGCAGTAACCGTTTTCATTTTTAGGTTTCACTCTCTTTTCTCCTATACATATACATGTATTTGCAACTCTTCATCAAACACGGTTTGTGCTAGCTCTTTGAAACTTGACAGAATAAAGCAGTTTCAAGTTCTATCTCTATGGTTTGTTTGCTGTTGATGTATCCCTAAGCAGAGACTGGCAAAAATCACTTTACTGGAGAGGGGTTGCCAAGCTTCCAAAGAACTACGATTGCCCTGAAATCTCAGGAAACATTTTTTCACCCAATCTTGATGATACTTTCAGGTAATGATCAGTACACAAATCCCACTTGGCTCACCAAATTTCGTTCTTCTAGGTTAAACCGTTCGTTTGCAGTAACCGTTTTCATTTTTAGGTTTCACTCTGTTTTCTGCTATACAAATACATGTATTTGGAACTCTAAATCAAACACGGTTTGTGCTAGCTCTTTGAAACTTGACACAATAAAGCAGTTTCAAGTTCTATCTCTATGGTTTGTTTGCTGTTGATGTAGCCCTAAAAAGAGACTGGCGAAAATCACTTTTCTGGAGAGGGTTTGCCAAGCTTCCAAAAAACTACTATTGGCCTGAAATCTCAGGAAACATTTTTTTCACCCAATCTTGATGATACTTTCAGGTAATGATCAGTACACCAATCCCACTTGGCTCACCAAATTTCGTTCTTCTAGGTTAAACCGTACTTTGGCAGTAACCGTTTTCCTTTTTAGGTTTCACTCTGTTTTCTCCTATAACCATACATGTATTTGGAACTCTAAATCAAACACGGTTTGTGATAGCTCTTTGAAACTTGACACAATAAAGCAGTTTCAAGTTGTATCCCTATGGTTTGTTTGCTGTTGATGTAGCCCTAAGCAGAGACTGGCGAAAATCACTTTTCTGGAGAGGGGTTGCCAAGCTTCCGAAAAACTATGATTGGCTTGAAATCTCAGGAAACATTTTTTCACCCAATCTTGATGATACTTTCAGGTAATGATCAGTACACCAATCCCACTTGGCTCACGAAATTTCGTAGTTCTAGGTTAAACCTTTCGTATGCAATAACCGTTTTCATTTTTAGGTTTCACTCTGTTTTCTCCTATACGGATACATGTATTTAGAACTCTAAATCAAACACCGTTTGTGCTAGGTCTTTGAAACTTGACACAATAAAGCAGTTTCAAGTTCTATCTCTATGGTTTGTTTGCTATTGATGTAGCCCTAAGCAGAGACTTGCGAAAATCACTTCCCTGGAGAAGGGTTGCCAAGCTTCTAAAAAGTACGTTTTGCCTGAAATCTCAGGAAACATTTTTTCACCCAATCTTGATGATACTTTCAGGTAATGATCAGTACACAAATCCCACTTGGCTCACCAAATTTCGTTCTTCTAGGTTAAACCGTTCGTTGGCAGTAACCGTTTTCATTTTTAGGTTTCACTCTGTTTTCTCCTATAGGGATACATGTATTTCGAACTCTAAATCAAACACGGTTTGTGCTAGCACTTTGAACCTTGACAGAATAAAGCAGTTTCAAGTTCTATCTCTATGGTTTGTTTGCTGTTGATGTAGCCCTAAGCAGAGACTGGCGAAAATCACTTTCCTGGAGAGAGGTTGCCAAGCTTCCAAAAAAGTACGAATTGACTGAAATCTCAGCAAACATTTTTTCACCCAATCTTCATGATACTTTCAGGTATTGATCAGTACACCAATCCCACTTGGCTCACGAAATTTCGTACTTCTATGTTAAACCGTTAGTTTGCAGTAACTGTTTTCATTTTTAGGTTTCACTCTCTTTTCTCCTATACGGATACATGTATTTGGAACTCTAAATCATACACGGTTTGTGCTAGCTCTTTGAAACTTGACACAATAAAGCAGTTTCAAGTTCTATCTCTATGGTTTGTTTCCTGTTTATGTAGCCCTAAGCAGAAACTGGCGAAAATCACTTTGCTGGAGAGGGGTTGCCAAGCTTCCCAAAAACTACGATTGGCCTGATATCTCAGGAAACAATTTTTCACCCAATCTTGATGATACTTTCAGGTAAAGATAAGTACACCAATCAATCTTGGCTCACCAAATTTCCTTCTTCTAGGTTAAACTGTTCGTTTGCAGTAAACGTTTTCATTTTTAGGTTTCACTCTGTTTTCTCCTATATGGATACAGGTATTTGGAACTCTAAATCAAACACGGTTTGGGCTAGCTCTTTGAAACTTGACACAATAAAGTAGTTTCTAGTTCTATCTCTATGGTTTCTTTGCTGTTGATGTAGCCCTAAGCAGAGACTGGCGAAAATCATTTTCCAGGAGATGGGTTGCCAAGATTCCAAAAAACTACCATTTTCCTGAAATCTCAGGAAACATTTTTTCACCCAATCTTGATGATACTTTCAGGTAATGATCAGTACACCAAACCCACATGGCCTACCAAATTTCGTTCTTCTAGGTTAAACCGTTCGTTTGCAGTAACCGTTTTCATTTTTAGGTTTCACTCTGTTTGCTGCTATATTGATACATGTGTTTGTAACTCTAAATCAAACACTGTTTGTGCTAGCTCTTTGAAACTTGACACAATAAAGCAGTTTCAAGTTCTCTCTCTATGGTTTGTTTGCTGTTGATGTAGCCCTAAGCAGAGCCTGGCGAAAATCACTGTCCTGGAGAGGGGTTGCCAAGCTTCCAAAAAACTAGGATTGGCCTGAAATCTCAGGAAACATTTTTTCACCCAATCTTGATGATAGTTTCAGGTAATGATCAGTACACCAATCCCACTTGGCTCACCAAATTTCGTTCATCTACGTTAAACCGTTCGTTTGCAGTAACCGTTTTCATTTTTAGGTTTCACTCTCTTTTCTCTTATACATATACATGTATTTGGAACTCTAAATTAAACATGGTTTGTGCTAGCTCTTTGAAACTTGAAACAATAAAGCAGTTTCAAGTTCTATATCTATGGTTTCTTTGCTGTTGATGTAGTCCTAAGCAGAGACTGGCGATAATCACTTTCCTGGAGAGGTGTTGCCAAGCTTCAAAAAGTACGATTTCCCTGAAATCTCAGCAAACATTTTTTCGCCCAATCTTGATGATACTTTCAGGTAATGATCAGTACACCAATCCCACTTGGCTCACCAAATTTCGTTATTGTAGTTTAAACCGTTCGTTGGCAGTAACCGTTTTCATTTGTAGGTTTCACTCTCTTTTCTCCTATACGGATACATGTATTTGTAATTCAAAACAAACACGGTTTGTGCTAGCTCTTTGAAACTTGACACAATAAAGAAGTTTCAAGTTCTCTCTCTATGGTTTGTTTGCTGTTGATGTAGCCCTAAGCAGAGACTGGCGAATATCACTTTTCTGGAGAGGGGTTGCCAAGCTTCCAAAAAACTACGATATGCCTGAAATCTCAGGAAACATTTTTTTAACCCAATCTTGATGATACGTTCAGGTAATGATCAGTACACCAATCTCACGTGGCTCACCATATTTCCTTCTTCTTGGTTAAACCGTTCGTTTGCAGTTACCGTTTTCATTTTTAGGTTTCACTCTGTTTTCTCCTATACCGATGCAAGTATTTGGAAATCTAAATCAAACACGGTTTATGGTAGCTCTTTGAAACTTGACACAATAAAGCAGTTTCAAGTTCTATCTCTATGGTTTGTTTGCTGTTGATGTAGCCCTAAGCAGAGACTGGCGAAAATCACTTTCCTGGAGAGGTTTTGCCAAGCTTCCAAAAAACTACGATTGGCCTGAAATATCAGGAATCATTTTTTCACCCAATCTTGATGATACTTTCAGGTAATGATCAGAACACCAATTCCACTTGGCTCACCAAATTTCGTTTTTCTAGGTTAAACCGTTCATTTGCAGTAATAGTTTTCATTTTTAGGTTTCACTCTCTTATCTCCTATACGGATACATATATTTGGAACTCTAAATCAAACACGGTTTGGGCTAGCTCTTTGAAACTTGACACAATAAAGCAGTTTCAAGTTCTATTTCTGTGGTTTGTTTGCTGTTGATGTAGACCAAAGCAGAGACTGGTGAAAATCACTTACATGGAGAGGGGTTGCCAAGCTTCCAAAAAACTACGATTTGCCTGAAATCTCAGGAAACATTTTTTCACCTAATCTTGATGATACTTTCACGTAATGATTAGTACACCAATCCCACTTGGCTCACCAAATTTCGTTCTTGTAGGTTAAACCGTTCGTTTGCGGTAACCGTTTTCATTTTTAGGTTTCACTCTCTTTTCTCCTATACGGATACATGTATTTGGAACTCTAAATCAAACACGGTTTGTGCTAGCTCTTTGAAAATTGACACAATAAAGCAGTTTCAAGTTCTATCTCTATGGTTTGTTTGCTGTTGATGTAGCCCTAAGCAGAGACTGGCGAAAATCACTTTCCTGGAGAGGGGTTGCCAAGCTTCCAAAAAACTACGATTTGTCTGAAATTTCAAAAAACATTTTTTCACCCAATTTTGATGATACGTTCAGGTAATGATCAGTAAACCAATCCCACTAGGCTCACCAAATTTCGTTCATCTACGTTAAACCGTTCGTTTGCAGTAAACGTTTTCATTTTTAGTTTTCACTCTGTTTTCTCCTATACAGATACATGTATTTGGAACCCTAATCAAACACGGTTTGGGCTAGCTCTTTGAAACTTGACACAATAAAGAACTTTCAAGTTCTATCTCCATGGTTTGTTTGCTGTTGATGTAGCCCTAAGCAGAGACTGGCGAAAATCACTTACCTGGAGAGGGGTTTCCAAGCTTCCAAAAAACTACGATTGGCCTAAAATCTCAGGAAACATTTTTTCACCCAATCTTGATGATACTTTCACGTAATGATCAGTACACCAATCCCACTTGGCTCACCAAATTTTATTCTTGTAGGTTAAACCGTTCATTTGCAGTAACCGTTTTTATTTTTAGGTTTCACTCTGTTTTCTCCTATACGGATACATGTATTTGAAACTCTAAATCAAACTCGGTTTGTGCTAGCTCTTTGAAACTAGACACAATAAAGCAGTTTCAAGTTCTATCTCTATGGTTTTTTTGCTGTTGATGTACCCCTAAGCAGAGACTGGCGAAAATCACTTTCCTGGAGAGGGGTTGCCAAGCTTCCAAAAAACTACGATTGTCCTGAAATCTCAGGAAACATTTTCTCACCCAATCTTGATGATACTTTCAGGTAATGATCAGTACACCAATCCCACTTGGCTCACCAAATTTCTTTCTTCTAGGTTAAACCGTTCGTTTGCAGTAAGACTCTTCATTTTTACGTTTCACTCTGTTTGATCCTATACGGATACATGTATTTGGAACCCTAAATCAAACACGGTTTGTGCTACCTTTTGATACTTGACACAATAAAGCAGTTTTAATATCTATCTCTATGGTTTGTTTGCTGTTGATGTAGCCCTAAGCAGAGACTGGCGAAAATCACTTTCTTGGAGAGGGGTTGCAAAGCTTCCAAAAATCTACGATTTGCCTAAAATCTCAGGAAACATTTTTTCACCCAATCTTGATGATACTTTCAGGTAATAATCAGTACACCAATCCCACTTGGCTCACCAAATTTCGTTCTTCTAGGTTAAACCGTTCGTTTGCAGTAACCGTTTTCATTTTTAGGTTTCACTCTGTTTTCTCCTATACGGATACATGTATTTGGAACTCTAAATCAAACACGGTTTGTGCTAGCTCTTTGAAACTTGACAGAATAAACAAGTTCCAAGTTCTATCTCTATGGTTTGTTTGCTGTTGATGTCGACCTAAGCAGAGGTTGGCGAAAATCACTTTCCTGGAGAGGGTTTGCCAAGCTTCCAAAAAACTACGATTGGTATGAAATCTCACGAAACATTTTTTACCCAATCTTGATGATACTTTCAGGTAATGATCAGTACACCAATCCAACTAGGCTCACCAAATTTTGTTCTTCTAGGTGAAACCGTTCGTTTACAGTAACCGTTTCATTTTTAGGTTTCACTCTGTTTTCTCCTATCCGGATACATGTATTTGGAACTCTAAATCAAACACGGTTTGTGCTAGCTCTTTGAAACTTGACACAATAAAGCAGTTTTAAGTTCTATCTCTATGGTTTTTTTGCTGTTGATGTAGCCCTAAGCAGAGACTGGCGAAAATCACTTTCCTGGATAGGGGTTGCCAAGCTTGAAAAGAGTACAATTTGCCTGAAATCTCAGCAAACATTTTTCACCCAATCTTGATGATACTTTTAGGTAATGATCAGTACACCAGTCCCACTTTGCTCACCAAATTTCGTTTTTCAAGGTTAAACCGTTCGTTTGCAGTAACCGTTTTCATTTTTAGGTTTCACTCTGTTTTCTCCTATACGGATACATGTATTTTGAACTCTAAATCAAACACGGTTTGGGCTAGCTTTTTGAAACTTGACACAATAAAGCAGTTTCAAGTTCTATCTCTATGGTTTGTTTGCTGTTGATGTAGCCCTAACCAGAGACTGGCGAAAATCACTTTCCTGGAGAGGGGTTGCCAAGCTTCCAAAAAGTACGATTGCCTGAAATCTCAGCAAACATTTTTTCACCCAATCTTGATGATGCTTTCAGGTAATGATCAGTACACCAATCCCACTTGGCTCACCAAATTGCGTTCTTCTAGGTTGAACTGTTCGTTTGCAGTAACCGTTTTCATTTTTAGGTTTCACTCTGTTTTCTCCTATACGGATACATGTATTTGGAACTCTAAATCAAACACGGTTTGTGCTAGCTCTTTGAAACTTGACACAATAAATCAGTTTCAAGTTCCATCTCTATGGTTTGTTTGCTGTTGATGTAGCCCTAAGCAGAGACTGGCGAAAATCACTTTCCTGGAGAGGGGTCGCCAAGCTTCCAAAAAACTACGAATGGCCTGAAATCTCAGGAAACATTTTTTCACCCAATCTTGATGATACTTTCAGGTAATGATCAGTACACCAATCCCACTTGGCTCACCAAATTTCGTTCTTCTAGGTTAAACCGTTCATTTGCAGTAACCGTTTTCATTTTTAGGTTTCACTCCGTTTTCTCCTATATGTATACGTGTATTTGGAACTCTAAATCAAACACGGTTTTTGCTAGCTCTTTGAAACTTGAAACAATAAAGCAGTTTCAAGTTCTGTCTCTATGGTTTGTTTGCTGTTGATGTAGTCCTAAGCAGAGACTTGCGAAAATCACTTTCCTGGAGAGGGGTTGCCAAGCTTCCAAAAAGTACGATTTGCCTGAAATCTTAGCAAAGACTTTTTCACCCAATCTTGATGATACTTTCAGGTAATGATCAGTACACCAATCCCACTTGGCTCACCAAATTCCGTTCTTCTAGGTTAAACCGTTCGTTTACAGTAACTGTTTTAATTTTTAGGTTTCACTCGGTTTTCTGCTATACGGATACATGTATTTGGAACTCTAAATCAAACACGGTTTGTGCTAGCTCTTTGAAACTTGACACAATAAAGCAGTTTCAAGTTCTATCTCTATGGTTTGTTTGCTGTTGATGTAAGCCTAAGCAGAGACTGGCGAAAATCACTTTCCTGGAGAAGGGTTGCCAAGCTTCCAAAACTACGATTGGCCTGAAATCTCAGGAAACATTTTTTCACCCAATCTTGATGATACTTTCAGGTAATGATCAGTACACCAATCCCACTTGGCTCACCAAATTTCGTTCTTCTAGGTTAAAACGTTCGTTTGCAGTAACCGTTTTCATTTTTAGGTTTCATTCTGTTTTCTCCTATACATGTATTTGGAACTCTAAATCAAACACAGTTTGTGCTAGCTCTTTGAAACTTGACAGAATAAAGCAGTTTCAAGTTCTATCTCTATGTTTTGTTTGCTGTGGATGTAGCCCTCAGCAGAGACTGACGAAAATCACTTTCCTTGAGAGGGGATGCCAAGCTTCCAAAAACTACGATTTGCCTGAAATCTCAGCAAACATTTTTTCACCTAATGTTGATGATACTTTCAGGTAATGATCAGTACACCAATCCACTTGGCTCACCAAATTACGTTCCTCTACGTTAAACTGTTCGATTGCAGTAACCGTTTTCATTTTTAGGTTTCACTCTGTTTTCTCCTATATGGATACATGTATTTGGAACTCTAAATCAAACACGGTTTGTGCTAGCTCTTTTAAACTTGACACAATAAAGCAGTTTCAAGTTCTATTTATATGGTTTCTTTGCTGTTGATGTAGCCCTAAGCAGATACTGGCGAAAATCACTTTCCTGGAGAGGGGTTGCCAAGTTTCCAAAAAACTACGATCGGCCTGATCTCAGCAAATATTTTTTATTCAATCTTGATGGTACTTTCAGTTAATGATCAGTACACCAATCCCACTTGGCTCACCAAATTTTGTTCTTCTAGGTTAAACCGTTCGTTTGCAGTAAACGTTTTCATTTTTAGGTTTCACTCTCTTTTCTCCTACACATATACATGTATTTGGAACTCTAAATCAAACACGGTTTGTGATAGATCTTTGAAACTTGACAGAATAAAGCAGTTTCAAGTTCTATCTCTATGGTTTGTGTGCTGTTGATGTAGACCTAACCAGAGACTGGCGAAAATCACTTTCCTGGAGAGGGGTTGCCAAGCTTCCAAAAAACTACGATTGGCTTGAAATCGCAAGAAACATTTTTTTACCCAATCTTGATGATACTTTCAGGTAATGATCAGTACACCATTTGCACTTGGCTCACCAAATTTCGTTTTTCTAGGTTAAACCGTTCGTTTGCAGTAACCGTTTTCATTTTTAGGTTTCACTCTGTTTTTTCCTATACGTATACATGTATTTGGAACTCTAAATCAAACACGGTTTTTCGTAGCTCTTTGAAACTTGACACAATAAAGCAGTTTCAAGTTCTGTCTCTATGGTTTGTTTGATGTTGATGTAGCCCTAAGCAGAGACTTGCGAAAATCTCTTTTCTGGAGAGGGGATGCCAAGTTTCCAAAAAGTAAGATTTGTCTGAAATCTCAGCAAACGTTTTTTCACCCAATCTTGATGATACTTTCAGGAAATGATCAGTACACCAATCCCACTTGGCTCACCAAATTTTGTTCTTCGAGGTTAAAACCTTCGTTTGCAGTAACCGTTTTCATTTTTAGGTTTCACTCTGTTTTCTGCTATACGGATGCATGTATTTGGAACTCTAAATCAAACACGGTTTGTGCTAGCTCTTTGAAACTTGACACAATAAAGCAGTTTCAAGTTCTATCTCTATGGTTTGTTTGCTGTTGATGTAGCATAAGCAGAGACTGGCGAAAATCAATTTCCTGGAGAGGGGTTGCCAAGCTTCCAAAAAGTACGATTTGCCTGAAATCTCAGCAAACATTTTTTCACCCAATCTTGATGATACTTTCAGGTGTTGATCAGTACACCAATCCCTCTTGGCTCACCAAATTTCGTTCTTCTAGTTTAAACCATTCGTTTGCAGTAACCGTTTACATTTTTAGGTTTCACTCTGTTTTCTCCTATAAAGATACATGTATTTGGAACTCTAAATCAAACACGGTTTTTGGTAGCTCGTTGAAACTTGACACAATAAAGCAGTTTCAAGTTCTATGTCTATGGTTTGTTTGCTGTTGATGTAGCCCTAAGCAGAGACTGGCGAAAATCACTTAAATGGAGAGGGGTTGCCAAGCTTCCAAAAAACTACGATTGGCCCTAAATCTCAGGAAATATTTTTTCACCCAATCTTGATGATACTTTCAGGTAATGATCAGTACACCAATCAAACTTGGCTCAACAAATTTTGTTCTTCTAGTTTAAAACGTTCGTTTGCAGTAATCGTTTTCATTTTTAGGTTTCCTTCTGTTTTCTCCTATACATGTATTTGGAACTCTAAATCAAACACAGTTTGTGCTAGCTCTTTGAAACTTGACACAATTAACAGTTTCAAGTTCTATCTCTATGGTGTGTTTGCTGTTGATGTAGCCCTAAGCAGAGACTGGCGAAAATCACTTTCATGGATAGGGGTTTCCAAGCTTCCAAAAAGTACGATTTTACTGAAATCTCAGCAACCATTTTTTCACCCAATCTTGATGATACTTTCAGGTAATGATCAGGTCACCAATCCCACTTGGCGCACCAAATTTCGTTCTTCTAGGTTATACCGTTCGATTGCAGTAACCGTTTTCATTTTTAGGTTTCACTCTGTTTTCTCCTATACGGATACATGCAATTGGAACTCTAAATCAAACACGGTTTGTGTTAGCTCTTTGAAACTTGACACAATAAAGCAGTTTCAAGTTCTATCTCTATGGTTTGTTTGCTGTTGATGTAGCCCTAAAAAGAGACTGGCGAAAATCACTTTTCTGGAGAGGGTTTGCCAAGCTTCCAAAAAACTACTATTGGCCTGAAATCTCAGGAAACATTTTTTTCACCCAATCTTGATGATACTTTCAGGTAATGATCAGTACACCAATCCCACTTGGCTCACCAAATTTCGTTCTTCTAGGTTAAACCGTACTTTGGCAGTAACCGTTTTCCTTTTTAGGTTTCACTCTGTTTTCTCCTATAACCATACATGTATTTGGAACTCTAAATCAAACACGGTTTGTGATAGCTCTTTGAAACTTGACACAATAAAGCAGTTTCAAGTTGTATCCCTATGGTTTGTTTGCTGTTGATGTAGCCCTAAGCAGAGACTGGCGAAAATCACTTTTCTGGAGAGGGGTTGCCAAGCTTCCGAAAAACTATGATTGGCTTGAAATCTCAGGAAACATTTTTTCACCCAATCTTGATGATACTTTCAGGTAATGATCAGTACACAAATCCCACTTGGCTCACCAAATTTCGTTCTTCTAGGTTAAACCGTTCGTTGGCAGTAACCGTTTTCATTTTTAGGTTTCACTCTGTTTTCTCCTATAGGGATACATGTATTTCGAACTCTAAATCAAACACGGTTTGTGCTAGCACTTTGAACCTTGACAGAATAAAGCAGTTTCAAGTTCTATCTCTATGGTTTGTTTGCTGTTGATGTAGCCCTAAGCAGAGACTGGCGAAAATCACTTTCCTGGAGAGAGGTTGCCAAGCTTCCAAAAAAGTACGAATTGACTGAAATCTCAGCAAACATTTTTTCACCCAATCTTCATGATACTTTCAGGTATTGATCAGTACACCAATCCCACTTGGCTCACGAAATTTCGTACTTCTATGTTAAACCGTTAGTTTGCAGTAACTGTTTTCATTTTTAGGTTTCACTCTCTTTTCTCCTATACGGATACATGTATTTGGAACTCTAAATCATACACGGTTTGTGCTAGCTCTTTGAAACTTGACACAATAAAGCAGTTTCAAGTTCTATCTCTATGGTTTGTTTCCTGTTTATGTAGCCCTAAGCAGAAACTGGCGAAAATCACTTTGCTGGAGAGGGGTTGCCAAGCTTCCCAAAAACTACGATTGGCCTGATATCTCAGGAAACAATTTTTCACCCAATCTTGATGATACTTTCAGGTAAAGATAAGTACACCAATCAATCTTGGCTCACCAAATTTCCTTCTTCTAGGTTAAACTGTTCGTTTGCAGTAAACGTTTTCATTTTTAGGTTTCACTCTGTTTTCTCCTATATGGATACAGGTATTTGGAACTCTAAATCAAACACGGTTTGGGCTAGCTCTTTGAAACTTGACACAATAAAGTAGTTTCTAGTTCTATCTCTATGGTTTCTTTGCTGTTGATGTAGCCCTAAGCAGAGACTGGCGAAAATCATTTTCCAGGAGATGGGTTGCCAAGATTCCAAAAAACTACCATTTTCCTGAAATCTCAGGAAACATTTTTTCACCCAATCTTGATGATACTTTCAGGTAATGATCAGTACACCAAACCCACATGGCCTACCAAATTTCGTTCTTCTAGGTTAAACCGTTCGTTTGCAGTAACCGTTTTCATTTTTAGGTTTCACTCTGTTTGCTGCTATATTGATACATGTGTTTGTAACTCTAAATCAAACACTGTTTGTGCTAGCTCTTTGAAACTTGACACAATAAAGCAGTTTCAAGTTCTCTCTCTATGGTTTGTTTGCTGTTGATGTAGCCCTAAGCAGAGCCTGGCGAAAATCACTGTCCTGGAGAGGGGTTGCCAAGCTTCCAAAAAACTAGGATTGGCCTGAAATCTCAGGAAACATTTTTTCACCCAATCTTGATGATAGTTTCAGGTAATGATCAGTACACCAATCCCACTTGGCTCACCAAATTTCGTTCATCTACGTTAAACCGTTCGTTTGCAGTAACCGTTTTCATTTTTAGGTTTCACTCTCTTTTCTCTTATACATATACATGTATTTGGAACTCTAAATTAAACATGGTTTGTGCTAGCTCTTTGAAACTTGAAACAATAAAGCAGTTTCAAGTTCTATATCTATGGTTTCTTTGCTGTTGATGTAGTCCTAAGCAGAGACTGGCGATAATCACTTTCCTGGAGAGGTGTTGCCAAGCTTCAAAAAGTACGATTTCCCTGAAATCTCAGCAAACATTTTTTCGCCCAATCTTGATGATACTTTCAGGTAATGATCAGTACACCAATCCCACTTGGCTCACCAAATTTCGTTATTGTAGTTTAAACCGTTCGTTGGCAGTAACCGTTTTCATTTGTAGGTTTCACTCTCTTTTCTCCTATACGGATACATGTATTTGTAATTCAAAACAAACACGGTTTGTGCTAGCTCTTTGAAACTTGACACAATAAAGAAGTTTCAAGTTCTCTCTCTATGGTTTGTTTGCTGTTGATGTAGCCCTAAGCAGAGACTGGCGAATATCACTTTTCTGGAGAGGGGTTGCCAAGCTTCCAAAAAACTACGATATGCCTGAAATCTCAGGAAACATTTTTTTAACCCAATCTTGATGATACGTTCAGGTAATGATCAGTACACCAATCTCACGTGGCTCACCATATTTCCTTCTTCTTGGTTAAACCGTTCGTTTGCAGTTACCGTTTTCATTTTTAGGTTTCACTCTGTTTTCTCCTATACCGATGCAAGTATTTGGAAATCTAAATCAAACACGGTTTATGGTAGCTCTTTGAAACTTGACACAATAAAGCAGTTTCAAGTTCTATCTCTATGGTTTGTTTGCTGTTGATGTAGCCCTAAGCAGAGACTGGCGAAAATCACTTTCCTGGAGAGGTTTTGCCAAGCTTCCAAAAAACTACGATTGGCCTGAAATATCAGGAATCATTTTTTCACCCAATCTTGATGATACTTTCAGGTAATGATCAGAACACCAATTCCACTTGGCTCACCAAATTTCGTTTTTCTAGGTTAAACCGTTCATTTGCAGTAATAGTTTTCATTTTTAGGTTTCACTCTCTTATCTCCTATACGGATACATATATTTGGAACTCTAAATCAAACACGGTTTGGGCTAGCTCTTTGAAACTTGACACAATAAAGCAGTTTCAAGTTCTATTTCTGTGGTTTGTTTGCTGTTGATGTAGACCAAAGCAGAGACTGGTGAAAATCACTTACATGGAGAGGGGTTGCCAAGCTTCCAAAAAACTACGATTTGCCTGAAATCTCAGGAAACATTTTTTCACCTAATCTTGATGATACTTTCACGTAATGATTAGTACACCAATCCCACTTGGCTCACCAAATTTCGTTCTTGTAGGTTAAACCGTTCGTTTGCGGTAACCGTTTTCATTTTTAGGTTTCACTCTCTTTTCTCCTATACGGATACATGTATTTGGAACTCTAAATCAAACACGGTTTGTGCTAGCTCTTTGAAAATTGACACAATAAAGCAGTTTCAAGTTCTATCTCTATGGTTTGTTTGCTGTTGATGTAGCCCTAAGCAGAGACTGGCGAAAATCACTTTCCTGGAGAGGGGTTGCCAAGCTTCCAAAAAACTACGATTTGTCTGAAATTTCAAAAAACATTTTTTCACCCAATTTTGATGATACGTTCAGGTAATGATCAGTAAACCAATCCCACTAGGCTCACCAAATTTCGTTCATCTACGTTAAACCGTTCGTTTGCAGTAAACGTTTTCATTTTTAGTTTTCACTCTGTTTTCTCCTATACAGATACATGTATTTGGAACCCTAATCAAACACGGTTTGGGCTAGCTCTTTGAAACTTGACACAATAAAGAACTTTCAAGTTCTATCTCCATGGTTTGTTTGCTGTTGATGTAGCCCTAAGCAGAGACTGGCGAAAATCACTTACCTGGAGAGGGGTTTCCAAGCTTCCAAAAAACTACGATTGGCCTAAAATCTCAGGAAACATTTTTTCACCCAATCTTGATGATACTTTCACGTAATGATCAGTACACCAATCCCACTTGGCTCACCAAATTTTATTCTTGTAGGTTAAACCGTTCATTTGCAGTAACCGTTTTTATTTTTAGGTTTCACTCTGTTTTCTCCTATACGGATACATGTATTTGAAACTCTAAATCAAACTCGGTTTGTGCTAGCTCTTTGAAACTAGACACAATAAAGCAGTTTCAAGTTCTATCTCTATGGTTTTTTTGCTGTTGATGTACCCCTAAGCAGAGACTGGCGAAAATCACTTTCCTGGAGAGGGGTTGCCAAGCTTCCAAAAAACTACGATTGTCCTGAAATCTCAGGAAACATTTTCTCACCCAATCTTGATGATACTTTCAGGTAATGATCAGTACACCAATCCCACTTGGCTCACCAAATTTCTTTCTTCTAGGTTAAACCGTTCGT
The DNA here is from genome assembly GCF_052094955.1 of Ictidomys tridecemlineatus. Classification (NCBI taxonomy): domain Eukaryota; kingdom Metazoa; phylum Chordata; class Mammalia; order Rodentia; family Sciuridae; genus Ictidomys; species Ictidomys tridecemlineatus. The sequence goes on from NC_135483.1 coordinate 84,970,252, forward strand.
TTGCAGTAAGACTCTTCATTTTTACGTTTCACTCTGTTTGATCCTATACGGATACATGTATTTGGAACCCTAAATCAAACACGGTTTGTGCTACCTTTTGATACTTGACACAATAAAGCAGTTTTAATATCTATCTCTATGGTTTGTTTGCTGTTGATGTAGCCCTAAGCAGAGACTGGCGAAAATCACTTTCTTGGAGAGGGGTTGCAAAGCTTCCAAAAATCTACGATTTGCCTAAAATCTCAGGAAACATTTTTTCACCCAATCTTGATGATACTTTCAGGTAATAATCAGTACACCAATCCCACTTGGCTCACCAAATTTCGTTCTTCTAGGTTAAACCGTTCGTTTGCAGTAACCGTTTTCATTTTTAGGTTTCACTCTGTTTTCTCCTATACGGATACATGTATTTGGAACTCTAAATCAAACACGGTTTGTGCTAGCTCTTTGAAACTTGACAGAATAAACAAGTTCCAAGTTTTATCTCTATGGTTTGTTTGCTGTTGATGTCGACCTAAGCAGAGGTTGGCGAAAATCACTTTCCTGGAGAGGGTTTGCCAAGCTTCCAAAAAACTACGATTGGTATGAAATCTCACGAAACATTTTTTACCCAATCTTGATGATACTTTCAGGTAATGATCAGTACACCAATCCAACTAGGCTCACCAAATTTTGTTCTTCTAGGTGAAACCGTTCGTTTACAGTAACCGTTTCATTTTTAGGTTTCACTCTGTTTTCTCCTATCCGGATACATGTATTTGGAACTCTAAATCAAACACGGTTTGTGCTAGCTCTTTGAAACTTGACACAATAAAGCAGTTTTAAGTTCTATCTCTATGGTTTTTTTGCTGTTGATGTAGCCCTAAGCAGAGACTGGCGAAAATCACTTTCCTGGATAGGGGTTGCCAAGCTTGAAAAGAGTACAATTTGCCTGAAATCTCAGCAAACATTTTTCACCCAATCTTGATGATACTTTTAGGTAATGATCAGTACACCAGTCCCACTTTGCTCACCAAATTTCGTTTTTCAAGGTTAAACCGTTCGTTTGCAGTAACCGTTTTCATTTTTAGGTTTCACTCTGTTTTCTCCTATACGGATACATGTATTTTGAACTCTAAATCAAACACGGTTTGGGCTAGCTTTTTGAAACTTGACACAATAAAGCAGTTTCAAGTTCTATCTCTATGGTTTGTTTGCTGTTGATGTAGCCCTAACCAGAGACTGGCGAAAATCACTTTCCTGGAGAGGGGTTGCCAAGCTTCCAAAAAGTACGATTGCCTGAAATCTCAGCAAACATTTTTTCACCCAATCTTGATGATGCTTTCAGGTAATGATCAGTACACCAATCCCACTTGGCTCACCAAATTGCGTTCTTCTAGGTTGAACTGTTCGTTTGCAGTAACCGTTTTCATTTTTAGGTTTCACTCTGTTTTCTCCTATACGGATACATGTATTTGGAACTCTAAATCAAACACGGTTTGTGCTAGCTCTTTGAAACTTGACACAATAAATCAGTTTCAAGTTCCATCTCTATGGTTTGTTTGCTGTTGATGTAGCCCTAAGCAGAGACTGGCGAAAATCACTTTCCTGGAGAGGGGTCGCCAAGCTTCCAAAAAACTACGAATGGCCTGAAATCTCAGGAAACATTTTTTCACCCAATCTTGATGATACTTTCAGGTAATGATCAGTACACCAATCCCACTTGGCTCACCAAATTTCGTTCTTCTAGGTTAAACCGTTCATTTGCAGTAACCGTTTTCATTTTTAGGTTTCACTCCGTTTTCTCCTATATGTATACGTGTATTTGGAACTCTAAATCAAACACGGTTTTTGCTAGCTCTTTGAAACTTGAAACAATAAAGCAGTTTCAAGTTCTGTCTCTATGGTTTGTTTGCTGTTGATGTAGTCCTAAGCAGAGACTTGCGAAAATCACTTTCCTGGAGAGGGGTTGCCAAGCTTCCAAAAAGTACGATTTGCCTGAAATCTTAGCAAAGACTTTTTCACCCAATCTTGATGATACTTTCAGGTAATGATCAGTACACCAATCCCACTTGGCTCACCAAATTCCGTTCTTCTAGGTTAAACCGTTCGTTTACAGTAACTGTTTTAATTTTTAGGTTTCACTCGGTTTTCTGCTATACGGATACATGTATTTGGAACTCTAAATCAAACACGGTTTGTGCTAGCTCTTTGAAACTTGACACAATAAAGCAGTTTCAAGTTCTATCTCTATGGTTTGTTTGCTGTTGATGTAAGCCTAAGCAGAGACTGGCGAAAATCACTTTCCTGGAGAAGGGTTGCCAAGCTTCCAAAACTACGATTGGCCTGAAATCTCAGGAAACATTTTTTCACCCAATCTTGATGATACTTTCAGGTAATGATCAGTACACCAATCCCACTTGGCTCACCAAATTTCGTTCTTCTAGGTTAAAACGTTCGTTTGCAGTAACCGTTTTCATTTTTAGGTTTCATTCTGTTTTCTCCTATACATGTATTTGGAACTCTAAATCAAACACAGTTTGTGCTAGCTCTTTGAAACTTGACAGAATAAAGCAGTTTCAAGTTCTATCTCTATGTTTTGTTTGCTGTGGATGTAGCCCTCAGCAGAGACTGACGAAAATCACTTTCCTTGAGAGGGGATGCCAAGCTTCCAAAAACTACGATTTGCCTGAAATCTCAGCAAACATTTTTTCACCTAATGTTGATGATACTTTCAGGTAATGATCAGTACACCAATCCACTTGGCTCACCAAATTACGTTCCTCTACGTTAAACTGTTCGATTGCAGTAACCGTTTTCATTTTTAGGTTTCACTCTGTTTTCTCCTATATGGATACATGTATTTGGAACTCTAAATCAAACACGGTTTGTGCTAGCTCTTTTAAACTTGACACAATAAAGCAGTTTCAAGTTCTATTTATATGGTTTCTTTGCTGTTGATGTAGCCCTAAGCAGATACTGGCGAAAATCACTTTCCTGGAGAGGGGTTGCCAAGTTTCCAAAAAACTACGATCGGCCTGATCTCAGCAAATATTTTTTATTCAATCTTGATGGTACTTTCAGTTAATGATCAGTACACCAATCCCACTTGGCTCACCAAATTTTGTTCTTCTAGGTTAAACCGTTCGTTTGCAGTAAACGTTTTCATTTTTAGGTTTCACTCTCTTTTCTCCTACACATATACATGTATTTGGAACTCTAAATCAAACACGGTTTGTGATAGATCTTTGAAACTTGACAGAATAAAGCAGTTTCAAGTTCTATCTCTATGGTTTGTGTGCTGTTGATGTAGACCTAACCAGAGACTGGCGAAAATCACTTTCCTGGAGAGGGGTTGCCAAGCTTCCAAAAAACTACGATTGGCTTGAAATCGCAAGAAACATTTTTTTACCCAATCTTGATGATACTTTCAGGTAATGATCAGTACACCATTTGCACTTGGCTCACCAAATTTCGTTTTTCTAGGTTAAACCGTTCGTTTGCAGTAACCGTTTTCATTTTTAGGTTTCACTCTGTTTTTTCCTATACGTATACATGTATTTGGAACTCTAAATCAAACACGGTTTTTCGTAGCTCTTTGAAACTTGACACAATAAAGCAGTTTCAAGTTCTGTCTCTATGGTTTGTTTGATGTTGATGTAGCCCTAAGCAGAGACTTGCGAAAATCTCTTTTCTGGAGAGGGGATGCCAAGTTTCCAAAAAGTAAGATTTGTCTGAAATCTCAGCAAACGTTTTTTCACCCAATCTTGATGATACTTTCAGGAAATGATCAGTACACCAATCCCACTTGGCTCACCAAATTTTGTTCTTCGAGGTTAAAACCTTCGTTTGCAGTAACCGTTTTCATTTTTAGGTTTCACTCTGTTTTCTGCTATACGGATGCATGTATTTGGAACTCTAAATCAAACACGGTTTGTGCTAGCTCTTTGAAACTTGACACAATAAAGCAGTTTCAAGTTCTATCTCTATGGTTTGTTTGCTGTTGATGTAGCATAAGCAGAGACTGGCGAAAATCAATTTCCTGGAGAGGGGTTGCCAAGCTTCCAAAAAGTACGATTTGCCTGAAATCTCAGCAAACATTTTTTCACCCAATCTTGATGATACTTTCAGGTGTTGATCAGTACACCAATCCCTCTTGGCTCACCAAATTTCGTTCTTCTAGTTTAAACCATTCGTTTGCAGTAACCGTTTACATTTTTAGGTTTCACTCTGTTTTCTCCTATAAAGATACATGTATTTGGAACTCTAAATCAAACACGGTTTTTGGTAGCTCGTTGAAACTTGACACAATAAAGCAGTTTCAAGTTCTATGTCTATGGTTTGTTTGCTGTTGATGTAGCCCTAAGCAGAGACTGGCGAAAATCACTTAAATGGAGAGGGGTTGCCAAGCTTCCAAAAAACTACGATTGGCCCTAAATCTCAGGAAATATTTTTTCACCCAATCTTGATGATACTTTCAGGTAATGATCAGTACACCAATCAAACTTGGCTCAACAAATTTTGTTCTTCTAGTTTAAAACGTTCGTTTGCAGTAATCGTTTTCATTTTTAGGTTTCCTTCTGTTTTCTCCTATACATGTATTTGGAACTCTAAATCAAACACAGTTTGTGCTAGCTCTTTGAAACTTGACACAATTAACAGTTTCAAGTTCTATCTCTATGGTGTGTTTGCTGTTGATGTAGCCCTAAGCAGAGACTGGCGAAAATCACTTTCATGGATAGGGGTTTCCAAGCTTCCAAAAAGTACGATTTTACTGAAATCTCAGCAACCATTTTTTCACCCAATCTTGATGATACTTTCAGGTAATGATCAGGTCACCAATCCCACTTGGCGCACCAAATTTCGTTCTTCTAGGTTATACCGTTCGATTGCAGTAACCGTTTTCATTTTTAGGTTTCACTCTGTTTTCTCCTATACGGATACATGCAATTGGAACTCTAAATCAAACACGGTTTGTGTTAGCTCTTTGAAACTTGACACAATAAAGCAGTTTCAAGTTCTATCTGTATTGTTTGTTTGCTGTTGATGTAGCCCTAAGTAGATAGTGGCGAAAATCACTTTCCTGGAGAGGGGTTGCCAAGCTTCCAAAAAGTACGATTTGCCTGAAATCTCAGCAAATATTTTTCACCCAATCTTGATGATACTTTCATGTAATGAAAAGTACACAAATCCCACTTGGCTCACCAAATTTCGTTCTTCTAGGTTAAAACGTTCGTTTGCAGTAAATGTTTTCATTTTTAGGTTTCACTCTGTTTTCTCCTATACGGATACATGTATTTGGAACTCTAAATCACACACGGTTTGTGCTAGCTGTTTGAAACTTGACACAATAAAGCAGTTTCAAGTTCTATCTCTATGGTTTGTTTGCTATTGATGTAGCCCTAAGCAGAGACTGGCGAATATCACTTTCCTGGAGAGGGTTTGCCAAGCTTCCAAAAAATTACGATTGGCCTGAAATCTCAGGAAACATTTTTTCACCCAATCTTGATGATACTTTCAGGTAATGATCAGTACACCAATCCCACTTGGCTCACCAAATTTGGTTCTTCTAGGTTAAACCGTTCGTTTGCAGTAACCGTTTTCATTTTTAGGTTTCACTCTCTGTTCTGCTATACAAATACATGTATTTGAAACTCTAAATCAAACACGGTTTATGCTAGCTCTTTGAAACTTGACACAATAAAGCAGTTTCAAGTTCTATCTGTATTGTTTGTTTGCTGTTGATGTAGCCCTAAGCAGAGACTGGCGAAAATAACTTTTGTGTACAGGGGTTGCCAAGCTTCCAAGTAACTACGATTGGCTTGAAATCTCAGAAAACATTTTTTCACCCAATCTTGATGATACTTTCAGGTAATGATCAGTACACCAATCTCACTTGGCTTATCAAATTTCGTTCTTCTAGGTTAAACCGTTCGTTTACAGTAACTGTTTTAATTTTTAGGTTTCACTCTGTTTTCTGCTATACGGATACATGTATTTGAAACTCTAAATCAAACATGGTTTGTGCTAGCTCTTTAAAACTTGACAGAATAAAGCAGATTAAATTTCTATCTCTATGGTTTGTTTGCTGTTGATGTAGCCCTAAGCAGAGACTGGCGAAAATCACTTTCATGGATAGGGGTTTCCAAGCTTCCAAAAATTACGATTTTACTGAAATCTCAGCAACCATTTTTTCACCCAATCTTGATGATACTTTCAGGTAATGATCAGGTCACCAATTCCACTTGGCGCACCAAATTTCGTTCTTCTAGGTTATACCGTTCGATTGCAGTAACCGTTTTCATTTTTAGGTTTCACTCTGTTTTCTCCTATACGGATACATGTAATTGGAACTCTAAATCAAACACGGTTTGTGCTAGCTCTTTGAAACTTGACACAATAAAGCAGTTTCAAGTTCTATCTGTATTGTTTGTTTGCTGTTGATGTAGCCCTAAGCAGAGACTGGTGAAAATCACTTTCCAAGAGAGGGGTTTCCAAGCTTCCAAAAAGTATGATTTGACTGAAATCTCAGCAAACATTTTTTCACCCAATCTTGATGATACTTTCAGGTAATGATAAGTACACCAATCCCACTTGGCTCACCAAATTTCGTTCTTCTAGGTTAAACCGTTCATTTGCAGTAACCGTTTTCAATTTCAGGTTTCACTCTCTATTCTCCTATACGGATACATGTATTTGGAACTCTAAATCAAACACGGTTTGTGCTACCTTTTGAAACTTGACACAATAAAGCAGTTTTAAGTTCTATCTCTAAGGTTTGTTTGCTGCTGATGTAGCCCTAAGCAGAGACTGGCGAAAATCACTTTCCTGGAGAGGGGTTGCCAAGCTTTCAAAAAACTACGATTGGCCTGAAATCTCAGGAAACATTTTTTCACCCAATCTTGATGATACTTTCAGGTAATGATCAGTACACCAATCCCACTTGGCTCACCAAATTTTGTTCTTCTAGGTAAAACCGTTCGTTTGCGGTAAACGTTTTCATTTTTTGGTTTCACTCTGTTTTCTGCTATACGGATACATATATTTGAAACTCTAAATCAAACACGGTTTGTGCTAGCTCTTTGAAACATGACAGAATAAAGCAGTTTCAAGTTTTATCTTTATGGTTTGTTTGCTTTTGATGTAGCCCTAAGCAGAGACTGGCGAAAATCACTTTCCTGGAGAGGGGTTGCCAAGCTTCCAAAAAACTAAGATTGGCCTGAAATCTCAGGAAACATTTTTTCAGCCAATCTTGATGATACTTTCAGGTAATGATCAGTACACCAATCCCACTTGGCTCACCAAATTTCGTACTTCTAGGTTAAACCGTTCGTTTGCAGTAACCGTTTTCATTTTTAGGTTTCACTCTGTTTTCTGCTATACAAATACCTGTATTTGAAACTCTAAATCAAACACGGTTTGTGCTAGCTATTTGAAACTTGACACAATAAAGCAGTTTCAAGTTCTATCTCTATGGTTTGTTTGCTGTTGATGTAGCCCTAAGCAGAGACTGGCGAAAATCACTTTCCTGGAGAGGGGTTGCCAAGCTTCCAAAAAACTACGATTGGCCTGAAATCTCAGGAAATATTTTTCATCCAATCTTGATGGTACTTTCAGTTAATGATCAGTACACCAATCCCACTTGGCTCACCAAATTTTGTTCTTCTAGGTAAAACCGTTCAATTGCAGTAAACGTTTTCATTTTTAGGTTTCACTCTGTATTCTCCTATACAGATACATGTATTTGGAACTCTAAATCAAACACTGTTTGTGCTAGCTCTTTGAAACTTGACACAATAAAGCAGTTTCAATTTCTATAACTATGGTTTGTTTGCTGTTGATGTAGCCCTAAGCAGAGACTGGCGAAAATCACTTTCCTGGAGAGGGGTTGCCAAGCTTCCAAAAAACTACGATTGACCTGAAATCTCAGGAAACATTTTTTCACCCAATCTTGATGATACTTTCAAGTAATGATCAGTACCCCAATCCCACTTGGATCACCAAATTTTTTCTTCTAGGTTAAACCGTTCGTTTGCAGTAAACGTTTTCATTTTTAGGTTTCACTCTGTTTTCTCCTATACAGATACATGTATTTGGAACTCTAAATCAAACACGGTTTGTGCTAGCTCTTTGAAACTTGACACAATAAAGCAGTTTCAAGTTTTATCTCTATGGTTTGTTTGCTGTTGATGTAGCCCTAAGCAGAGACTGGCGAAAATCACTTTCCTGGAGAGGGGTTGCCAAGCTTCCAAAAAACCACGATTGGCCTGAAATCTCAGAGAACATTTTTTCACCCAATCTTGATGATACTTTCAGGTAATGATCAGTACACCAATCCCACTTGGCTGACCAAATTTTGTTCTTCTAGGTTAAACCGTTTGTTTGCAGTAAACGTTTTCATTTTTAGGTTTCACTCTGTTTTCTCCTAAACAGATACATGTATTTGGAACTCTAAACCACACACTGTTTGTGCTAGCTCTTTGAAACTTGACAGAATAAAGCAGTTTCAAGTTCTATCTCTATGGTTTGTTTGCTGTTGGTGTAGCCCTAAGCAGAGACTGGCGAAAATCACTTTTTTGGAGAGGGGTTGCCAAGCTTCCAAAAAACTACGATTGGCCTGAAATCTCAGCAAATATTTTCCATCCAATCTTGATGGTACTTTCAGTTAATGATCAGTACACCAATCCCACTTGGCTCACCAAATTTTGTTCTTCTAGGTAAAACCGTTCGTTTGCAGTAAACGTTTTAATTTTTAGGTTTCACTCTGTTTTCTCCTATACAGATACATGTATTTGGAACTCTAAATCAAACACTGTTTGTGCTAGCTCTTTGAAACTTGACAGAATAAAGCAGTTTCAAGTTCTATCTCTATGGTTTGTTTGCTGTTGATGTAGCCCTAAGGAGAGACTGGCGAAAATCACTTTCCTGGAGAGTGGTGGCCAAGCTTCCAAAAAACTGCAATTGGCCTGATATCTCAGGAAATATTTTTCCACCCAATCTTGATGATACTTTCAGGTAATTATCAGTACATTAATGACACTTGGCTCACCAAATTTCGTTCCTGTAGGTTAAACCATTCGTTTGCAGTAACCGTTTTCATTTTTAGGTTTCACTCTGTTTTCTCCTAAACAGATACATGTATTTGGAACTCTAAACCACACACTGTTTGTGCTAGCTCTTTGAAACTTGACAGAATAAAGCAGTTTCAAGTTCTATCTCTATGGTTTGTTTGCTGTTGGTGTAGCCCTAAGCAGAGATTGGCGAAAATCACTTTTTTGGAGAGGGGTTGCCAAGCTTCCAAAAAACTACGATTGGCCTGAAATCTCAGCAAATATTTTTCATCCAATCTTGATGGTGCTTTCAGTTAATGATCAGTACACCAATCCCACTTGGCTCACCAAATTTTGTTCTTCTAGGTAAAACCGTTCGTTTGCAGTAAACGTTTTCATTTTTAGGTTTCACTCTGTTTTCTCCTATACAGATACATGTATTTGGAACTCTAAATCAAACACTGTTTGTGCTAGCTCTTTGAAACTTGACAGAATAAAGCAGTTTCAAGTTCTATCTCTATGGTTTGTTTGCTGTTGATGTAGCCCTAAGCAGAGACTGGCGAAAATCACTTTCCTGGAGAGTGGTTGCCAAGCTTCCAAAAAACTGCAATTGGCCTGAAATCTCAGGAAATATTTTTTCACCCAATCTTGATGATACTTTCAGGTAATTATCAGTACATTAATGACACTTGGCTCACCAAATTTCGTTCCTCTAGGTTAAACCATTCGTTTGCAGTAACCGTTTTCATTTTTAGGTTTCACTCTGTTTTTTCCTATAAGGATACATGTATTTGGAACTCTAAATCAAACACGGTTTGGGCTAGCTCTTTAAAACTTGACACAATTAAGCAGTTTCAAGTCTAAATCTATGATTTGTTTGCTGTTGATGTAGCCCTAAGGAGAGACTGGTGAAAATCACTTTCCTGGAGAGGGGTTGCCAAGCTTCCAAATAGTACGAATTGCTTGAAATCTCAGGAAACATTTTTTCACCCAATCTTGATGATACTTTCAGGTAATGATCAGTACACCAATCTCACTTGACTCACCAAATTTCGCTCTTCTAGTTTAAACCGTTCGTTTGCAGTAACTTTTTTCATTTTTTGGTTTAACTCTGTTTTCTGCTACACGGATACATGTATTTGGAACTCTAAATCAAACACGGTTTGTGCTAGCTCTTTGAAACTTGACACAATAAAGCAGTTTCAAGTTCTATCTCTATGGTTTGTTTGCTGTTGATGTAGCCCTAAGGAGAGACTGGTGAAAATCACTTTCCTGGAGAGGGGTTGCCAAGCTTCCAAAAAAATACGATTGGCCTGAAATCTCAGGAAACGTTTTTTCACCCAATCTTGATGATACTTTCAGGCAATGATTAGCACACCAATCCCACTTGGCTCACCAAATTTCGTTCTTCTAGGTTAAACCGTACGTTTGCATTAACCGTTTTCATTTTTAGGTTTTACTCTTTTTTTTCCTATACGGATACATGTATTTGGAACTCTAAATCAAACATAGTTTTTGCTAGCTCTTTGAAACTTGACACAATAAAGCAGTTTCTAGTTTTATCTTTATGGTTTGTTTGCTGTTGATGTACCCCTAAGCAGAGACTGGCGAAAATCACTTTCCTGGAGAGGGGTTGCCAAGCTTCTAAAAAACTACGATTGGCCGAAATCTCAGGAATCATTTTTTCAGCCAATCTTGATGATACCTTCAGGTAATGATCAGTACACCAATCTCACTTGGCTCACCAAATTTCGTACTTCTAGGTTAAACCGTTCGTTTGCAGTAACTGTTTTCATTTTTTGGTTTAACTCTGTTTTCTGCTACACAGATACATGTATTTGGAACTCTAAATCAAACACGGTTTGTGCTATCTCTTTGAAACTTGACACAATAAAGCAGTTTCAATTTCTATCTCTATGGTTTGTTTGCTGTTGATGTAGCCCTAAGCAGAGACTGGCGAAAATCACTTTCCTGGAGAGGGGTTTCCAAGCTTCCAAAAAGTACGATTTTACTGAAATCTCAGCAACCATTTTTTCATCCAATCTTGATGATACTTTCAGGTAATGATCAGGTCAACAATCCCACTTGGCGCACCAAATTTCGTTCTTCTAGGTTATACCGTTCGATTGCAGTAACCGTTTTCATTTTTAGGTTTCACTCTGTTTTCTCCTATACGGATACATGTATTTGGAACTCTAAATCAAACACGTTTGTGCTAGCTCTTTGATACTTGAACACAATAAAGCAGTTTCAAGTTCTATCTGTATTGTTTGTTTGCTGTTGATGTAGCCCTAAGCAGAGACTGGTGGAAAATCACTTTCCAGGAGAGGGGTTTCCAAGCTTCCAAAAATTATGATTTGCCTGAAATCTCAGCAAACATTTATTTCACCCAATCTTGATGATACTTTCAGGTAATGATCAGTACACCAATCTAACTTGGCTCACCAAATTTTGTTCTTCTAGTTAAACCGTTCATTTGCAGTAACCGTTTTCAATTTTAGGTTTCACTCTGTTTTCTCCTATACGGATACATGTATTTGGGAACTCTAAATCAAACACGGTTTGTGCTACCTTTTGAAACATGACACAATAAAGCAGTTTTAAGTTCTATCTCTATGGTTTGTTTCCTGTTGATGTAGCCCTAAGCAGAGACTGGCGAAAATCACTTTCCTGGAGAGGGGTTGCCAAGCTTTCAGAAAGTACGATTGGCCTGAAATCTCAGAAAACTTTTTTTCACCCAATCTTGATGATACTTTCAGGTAATGATCAGTACACCAATCCCACTTGGCTCACCAATTTAGTTCTTCTAGGTTAAATCGTTCGTTTGCAGTAAGCGTTTTCATTTTTAGGTTTCACTCTGTTTTCTGCTATACGGATACATGTATTTGGAACTCTAAATCAAACACGTTTGTCCTAGCTCTTTAAAACTTCATACAATAAAGCAGTTTCAAGTTCTTTCTCTATGGTTTGTTTCCTGTTGGTGTAGCACTAAGCAGAGACTGGCGAAAATCACCTTTTTTGGAGAGGGGTTCCAAGCTTCCAGAAAACTATGATTGGCCTGAAATCTCAGGAAATACTTTTCATCCAATCTTGATGGTACTTTCAGTTAATGATAAGTACACCAATCCCACTTGGATCACCAAATTTCGTTCTTCTAGGTAAAACCGTTCGTTTGCAGTAAACGTTTTCATTTTTAGGTTTCACTCTGTATTCTCCTATACAGATACATGTATTTGGAACTCTAAATCAAACACTGTTTGTGCTAGCTCTTTGAAACTTGACACAATAAAGCAGTTTCAATTTCTATCACTATGGTTTGTTGCTGTTGATGTAGCCCTAAGCAGAGACTGGCGAAAATCACTTTCCTGGAGAGGGGTTGCCAAGCTTCCAAAAAACTAAGATTGGCCTGAAATCTCAGGAAACATTTTTTCAGCCAATCTTGATGATACTTTCAGGTAATGATCAGTACACTAATCCCACTTGGCTCACCAAATTTCGTACTTCTAGGTTAAACCGTTCGTTTGCAGTAACCGTTTTCATTTTTAGGTTTCACTCTGTTTTCTGCTATACAAATACATGTATTTGAAACTCTAAATCAAACACGGTTTGTGCTAGCTATTTGAAACTTGACACAATAAAGCAGTTTCAAGTTCTATCTCTATGGTTTTTTGCTGTTGATGTAGCCCTAAGCAGAGACTGGCGAAATCACTTTCCTGGAGAGGGGTTGCCAAGCTTCCAAAAAACTACGATTGGCCTGAAATCTCAGGAAATATTTTCATCCAATCTTGATGGTACTTTCAGTTAATGATCAGTACACCAATCCCACTTGGCTCACCAAATTTTGTTCTTCTAGGTAAAACCGTTCAATTGCAGTAAACGTTTTCATTTTTAGGTTTCACTCTGTATTCTCCTATACAGATACATGTATTTGGAACTCTAAATCAAACACTGTTTGTGCTAGCTCTTTGAAACTTGACACAATAAAGCAGTTTCAAGTTCTATCACTATGGTTTGTTTGCTGTTGATGTAGCCCTAAGCAGAGACTGGCGAAAATCACTTTCCTGGAGAGGGGTTGCCAAGCTTCCAAAAAACTACGATTGACCTGAAATCTCAGGAAACATTTTTTCACCAATCTTGATGATACTTTCAAGTAATGATCAGTACCCCAATCCCACTTGGATCACCAAATTTTTTTCTTCTAGGTTAAACCGTTCGTTTGCAGTAAACGTTTTCATTTTTAGGTTTCACTCTGTTTTCTCCTATACAGATACATGTATTTGGAACTCTAAATCAAACACGGTTTGTGCTAGCTCTTTGAAACTTGACACAATAAAGCAGTTTCAAGTTTTATCTCTATGGTTTGTTTGCTGTTGATGTAGCCCTCAGCAGGAGACTGGCGAAAATCACTTTCCTGCATAGGGGTTGCCAAGCTTGCAAAAAAGTACGATTTTCCTGAAATATTAGCAAACCTTTTTTCACCCAATCTTGATGATACTTTCAGGTAATGATCAGCACACCAATCCCACTTGGCTGACCAAATTTTGTTCTTCTAGGTTAAACCGTTTGTTTGCAGTAAACGTTTTCATTTTTAGGTTTCACTCTGTTTTCTCCTAAACAGATACATGTATTTGGAACTCTAAACCACACACTGTTTGTGCTAGCTCTTTGAAACTTGACAGAATAAAGCAGTTTCAAGTTCTATCTCTATGGTTTGTTTGCTGTTGGTGTAGCCCTAAGCAGAGACTGGCGAAAATCACTTTTTTTGAGAGGGGTTGCCAAGCTTCCAAAAAACTACGATTGGCCTGAAATCTCAGCAAATATTTTTCATCCAATCTTGATGGTACTTTCAGTTAATGATCAGTACACCAATCCCACTTGGCTCACCAAATTTTGTTCTTCTAGGTAAAACCGTTCGTTTGCAGTAAACGTTTTCATTTTTAGGTTTCACTCTGTTTTCTCCTATACAGATACATGTATTTGGAACTCTAAATCAAACACTGTTTGTGCTAGCTCTTTGAAACTTGACAGAATAAAGCAGTTTCAAGTTCTATCTCTATGGTTTGTTTGCTGTTGATGTAGCCCTAAGCAGAGACTGGCGAAAATCACTTTCCTGGAGAGTGGTTGCCAAGCTTCCAAAAAACTGCAATTGGCCTGAAATCTCAGGAAATATTTTTTCACCCAATCTTGATGATACTTTCAGGTAATTATCAGTACATTAATGACACTTGGCTCACCAAATTTCGTTCCTCTAGGTTAAACCATTCGTTTGCAGTAACCGTTTTCATTTTTAGGTTTCACTCTGTTTTCTCCTAAACAGATACATGTATTTGGAACTCTAAACCACACACTGTTTGTGCTAGCTCTTTGAAACTTGACAGAATAAAGCAGTTTCAAGTTCTATCTCTATGGTTTGTTTGCTGTTGGTGTAGCCCTAAGCAGAGATTGGCGAAAATCACTTTTTGGAGAGGGGTTGCCAAGCTTCCAAAAAACTACGATTGGCCTGAAATCTCAGCAAATATTTTTCATCCAATCTTGATGGTACTTTCAGTTAATGATCAGTACACCAATCCCACTTGGCTCACCAAATTTTGTTCTTCTAGGTAAAACCGTTCGTTTGCAGTAAACGTTTTCATTTTTAGGTTTCACTCTGTTTTCTCCTATACAGATACATGTATTTGGAACTCTAAATCAAACACTGTTTGTGCTAGCTCTTTGAAACTTGACAGAATAAAGCAGTTTCAAGTTCTATCTCTATGGTTTGTTTGCTGTTGATGTAGCCCTAAGCAGAGACTGGCGAAAATCACTTTCCTGGAGAGTGGTTGCCAAGCTTTTAAAAAACTGCATTGGCCTGAAATCTCAGGAAATATTTTTTCACCCAATCTTGATGATACTTTCAGGTAATTATCAGTACATTAATGACACTTGGCTCACCAAATTTCGTTCTTCTAGGTTAAACCATTCGTTTGCAGTAACCGTTTTCATTTTTAGGTTTCACTCTCTTTTCTCTTATATGGATACATGTATTTGGAACTCTAAATCAAACACGGTTTGGGCTAGCTCTTTAAAACTTGACACAATTAAGCAGTTTCAAGTCTAAATCTATGGTTTGTTTGCTGTTGATGAAGCCCTAAGGAGAGACTGGTGAAAATCACTTTCCTGGAGAGGGGTTGCCAAGCTTCCAAATAGTACGAATTGCTTGAAATCTCAGGAAACATTTTTCACCCAATCTTGATGATACTTTCAGGTAATGATCAGTACACCAATCTCACTTGGCTCACCAAATTTCGCTCTTCTAGGTTAAACCGTTCGTTTGCAGTAACTTTTTTCATTTTTTTGGTTTAACTCTGTTTTCTGCTACACGGATACATGTATTTGGAACTCTAAATCAAACACGGTTTGTGCTAGCTCTTTGAAACTTGACACAATAAAGCAGTTTCAAGTTCTATCTCTATGGTTTGTTTGCTGTTGATGTAGCCCTAAGGAGAGACTGGTGAAAATCACTTTCCTGGAGAGGGGTTGCCAAGCTTCCAAAAAAATACGATTGGCCTGAAATCTCAGGAAACGTTTTTTCACCCAATCTTGATGATACTTTCAGGCAATGATTAGCACACCAATCCCACTTGGCTCACCAAATTTCGTTCTTCTAGGTTAAACCGTTCGTTTGCATTAACCGTTTTCATTTTTAGGTTTTACTCTTTTTTTTCCTATACGGATACATGTATTTGGAACTCTAAATCAAACATAGTTTTTGCTAGCTCTTTGAAACTTGACACAATAAAGCAGTTTCTAGTTTTATCTTTATGGTTTGTTTGCTGTTGATGTAGCCTAAGCAGAGACTGGCGAAAATCACTTTCCTGGAGAGGGGTTGCCAAGCTTCTAAAAAACTACGATTGGCCGAAATCTCAGGAATCATTTTTTCAGCCAATCTTGATGATACCTTCAGGTAATGATCAGTACACCAATCTCACTTGGCTCACCAAATTTCGTACTTCTAGGTTAAACCGTTCGTTTGCAGTACTGTTTTCATTTTTTTGGTTTAACTCTGTTTTCTGCTACACAGATACATGTATTTGGAACTCTAAATCAAACACGGTTTGTGCTATCTCTTTGAAACTTGACACAATAAAGCAGTTTCAATTTCTATCTCTATGGTTTGTTTGCTGTTGATGTAGCCCTAAGCAGAGACTGGCGAAAATCACTTTCCTGGAGAGGGGTTTCCAAGCTTCCAAAAAGTACGATTTTACTGAAATCTCAGCAACCATTTTTTCATCCAATCTTGATGATACTTTCAGGTAATGATCAGGTCAACAATCCCACTTGGCGCACCAAATTTCGTTCTTCTAGGTTATACCGTTCGATTGCAGTAACCGTTTTCATTTTTAGGTTTCACTCTGTTTTCTCCTATACGGATACATGTATTTGGAACTCTAAATCAAACACGGTTTGTGCTAGCTCTTTGATACTTGACACAATAAAGCAGTTTCAAGTTCTATCTGTATTGTTTGTTTGCTGTTGATGTAGCCCTAAGCAGAGACTGGCGAAAATCACTTTCCTGGAGAGGGGTTGCCAAGCTTTCAGAAACTACGATTGGCCTGAAATCTCAGAAAACTTTTTTTCACCCAATTTTGATGATACTTTCAGGTAAATATCAGTACACCAATCCCACTTGGCTCACCAAATTTAGTTCTTCTAGGTTAAACCGTTCGTTTGCAGTAAGCGTTTTCATTTTTAGGTTTCACTCTGTTTTCTCCTATACGGATACATGTATTTGGAACTCTAAATCAAACACGGTTTGTCCTAGCTCTTTAAAACTTGATACAATAAAGCAGTTTCAAGTTCTTTCTCTATGGTTTGTTTCCTGTTGGTGTAGCCCTAAGCAGAGACTGGCGAAAATCACTTTTTTTGGAGAGGGGTTGCCAAGCTTCCAGAAAACTACGATTGGCCTGAAATCTCAGGAAATACTTTTCATCCAATCTTGATGGTACTTTCAGTTAATGATCAGTACACCAATCCCACTTGGATCACCAAATTTTGTTCTTCTAGGTAAAACCGTTCGTTTGCAGTAAACGTTTTCATTTTTAGGTTTCACTCTGTATTCTCCTATACAGATACATGTATTTGGAACTCTAAATCAAACACTGTTTGTGCTAGCTCTTTGAAACTTGACACAATAAAGCAGTTTCAATTTCTATCACTATGGTTTGTTTGCTGTTGATGTAGCCCTAAGCAGAGACTGGCGAAAATCACTTTCCTGGAGAGGGGTTGCCAAGCTTCCAAAAAACTACGATTGACCTGAAATCTCAGGAAACATTTTTTCACCCAATCTTGATGATACTTTCAAGTAATGATCAGTACCCCAATCCCACTTGGATCACCAAATTTTGTTCTTCTAGGTTAAACCGTTCATTTGCAGTAAACGTTTTCATTTTTAGGTTTCACTCTGTTTTCTCCTATACAGATACATGTATTTGGAACTCTCTATCAAACACGGTTTGTGCTAGCTCTTTGAAACTTGACATAATAAAGCATTTTCAAGTTTTATCTCTATGGTTTGTTTGCTGTTGATATAGCCCTAAGCAGAGACTGGCGAAAATCACTTTCCTTGAGAGGGGTTGCCAAGCTTCCAAAAAACTACGATTGGCCTGAAATCTCAGGAAACGTTTTTTCACCCAATCTTGATTATACGTTCAAGCAATGATCAGTACACCAATCCCACTTGGATCAACAAATTTCGTTCTTCTAGGTTAAACCATTCGTTTGCAGTTACCGTTTTCATTTTTAGGTTTCACTCTGTTTTTCCTATACGGATACATGTATTTGGAACTCTAAATCAAACATAGTTTTTGCTAGCTCTTTGAAACTTGACACAATAAAGCAGTTTCAAGTTCTATCTCTATGGTTTGTTTGCTGTTGATGTAGCCCTAAGCAGAGACTGGCGAAAATCACTTTCCTGGAGAGGGGTTGTCAAGCTTCCAAAAAGTACGATTTGCCTGAAATCTCAGCAAACATTTTTTCACCCAATCTTGATGATACTTTCAAGTAATGATCAGTACACCAATCCCACTTGGCTCACCAAATTTTGTTCTTCTAGGTTAAACCGTTCGTTTTCAGTAAACGTTTTCATTTTTAGGTTTCACTCTGTTTTCTCCTATACAGATACATGTATTTGGAACTCTAAATCAAACACTGTTTGTGCTAGCTCTTTGAAACTTGACAGAATAAAGCAGTTTCAAGTTGTATCTCTATGGTTTGTTTGCTGTTGATGTAGCCCTAAGCAGAGACTGGCGAAAATCACTTGCCTGGAGAGGGGTTGCCAACCTTCCAAAAAACTACAATTGGCCTGAAATCTCAGGAAATATTTTTTCACCCAATCTTGATGATACTTTCAGGTAATTATCAGTACATTAATCCCACTTGGCTCACCAAATTTCGTTCCTCTAGGTTAAACCATTCGTTTGCAGTAACCATTTTCATTTTTAGGTTTCACTCTGTTTTCTCCTATACGGATACATGTATTTGGAACTCTAAATCAAACACGGTTTGGGCTAGCTCTTTAAAACTTGACACAATGAAGCAGTTTCAAGATCTAAATCTATGGTTTGTTTGCTGTTGATGTAGCCCTAAGCAGAGACTGGCGAAAATCACTTTCCTGGAGAGGGGTTGCCAAGCTTGCAAAAAACTACGATTGGCCTGAAATCTCAGGAAACGTTTTTTCACCCAATCTTGATTATACGTTCAAGCAATGATCAGTACACCAATCCCACTTGGCTCAACAAATTTCGTTCTTCTAGTTTAAACCATTGGTTTGCAGTAACGGTTTTCATTTTTAGGTTTCACTCTGTTTTTACTATAAGGATACATGTATTTTGAACTCTAAATCAAACATACTTTTTGCTAGCTCTTTGAAACTTGACACAATGAAGCAGTTTCAAGTTCTATCTCTATGGTTTGTTTGCTGTTGATGTAGCCCTATGCAGAGACTGGCGAAAATCACTTTCCTGGAAAGGGGTTGCCAAGCTTCCAAAAAACTACGATTGGCCTGAAATCTCCGGAAACATTTTTTCACCCAATATTGATGATACCTTCAGGTAATGATCAGTACACCAATCCCACTTGGCTCACCAAATTTCGTACTTCTAGGTTAAACCGTTCATTTGCAGTAACCGTTTTCATTTTTAGGTTTCACTCTGTTTTCTGCTATACGAATACATGTATTTGAAACTCTAAATCAAACACGGTTTGTGCTAGCTATTTGAAACTTGACACAATAAAGCAGTTTCAAGTTCTATCTCTATGGTTTGTTTGCTGTTGATGTAGCCCTAAGCAGAGACTGGCGAAAATCACTTTCCTGGAGAGGGGTTGCCAAGCTTCCAAAAAACTACGATTGCCCTGAAATCTCAGAAAACATTTTTTCACCCAATCTTGATGATACTTTCAGGTAATGATCAGTACACCAATCCCACTTGGCTGACAAATTTTGTTCTTCTAGGTTAAACCGTTTGTTTGCAATAAACGTTTTCATTTTTAGGTTTCACTCTGTTTTCTCCTATACAGATACATGTATTTGGAACTCTAAATCACACACTGTTTGTGCTAGCTCTTTGAAACTTGACAGAATAAAGCAGTTTCAAGTTCTATCTCTATGGTTTGTTTGCTGTTGGTGTAGCCCTAAGCAGAGACTGGCGAAAATCACTTTTTTGGAGAGGGGTTGCCAAGCTTCCAAAAAACTACAATTGCCCTGAAATCTCAGAAAACATTTTTTCACCCAATTTTGATGATACTTCAGGTAATGATCAGTACACCAATCCCACTTGGCTGACCAAATTTTGTTCTTCTAGGTTAAACCGTTTGTTTGCAATAAACGTTTTCATTTTTAGGTTTCACTCTGTTTTTCCTATACGGATACATGTATTTGGAATTCTAAATCAAACATAGTTTTTGCTAGATCTTTGAAACTTGACACAATAAAGCAGTTTCAAGTTCTATCTCTATGGTTTGTTTGCTGTTGATGTAGCCCTAAGCAGAGACTGGCGAAAATCACTTTCCTGAAGAGGGGTTGCCAAGCTTCCAAAAAACTACGATTGGCCTGAAATCTCAGGAAACATTTTTTCACCCAATCTTGATGATACCTTCAGGTAATGATCAGTACACCAATCCCACTTGGCTCACCAAATTTCGTTCTTCTAGGGTAAAACCGGTTCATTTTCAGTAAACGTTTTCATTTTTAGGTTTCACTCTGTTTTCTCCTATACAGATACATGTATTTGGAACTCTAAATCAAACACTGTTTGTGCTAGCTCTTTGAAACTTGACAGAATAAAGCAGTTTCAAGTACTATCTCTATGGTTTGTTTGCTGTTGATGTAGCCCTAAGCAGAGACTGGCGAAAATCACTTTCCTAGAGAGTGGTTGCCAAGCTTCCAAAAAACTACAATTGGCCTGAAATCTCAGGAAATATTTTTCACCCAATCTTGATGATACTTCCCGGTAATTATCAGTACATTAATCCCACTTGGCTCACCAAAAGTCGTTCCTCTAGGTTAAACCATTCGTTTGCAGTAACAGTTTTCATTTTTAGGTTTCACTCTTTTTTCTCCTATAATGATACATATATTTGGAACTCTAAATCAAACACGGGTTGGGCTAGGTCTTTGAAACTTGACACAATAAAGCAGTTTCAAGTTCTATCTCTATTGGTTGTTTGCTGTTGATGCAGCCTAAACAGAGACTGGCGAAAATCACTTTCCTGCAGAGGGGTTGCCAAGCTTCCAAAAAACTACGATTGGCCTGAAATATCAGGAAAAGTTTTTTCACCCAATCTTGATGAAACTTTCAGGCAATGATCAGTACACCTTTCCCACTTGGCTCACCAAATTTCGTTCTTCTAGGTTAAACCGTTCGTTTGCAGTAACCGTTTTCATTTTTACGTTTCACACTGATTTCTGCTATACAAATACATGTATTTGAAACTCTAAATAAAACACGGTTTGTGCTAGCTATTTGAAACTTGACACAATAAAGCAGTTTCAAGTTCTGTCTCTATGGTTTGTTTGCTGTTGATGTAGCCCTGAGCAGAGACTGGCGAAAATCACTTTCCTCGAGAGGGGTTGCCAAGCTTCCAAAAACTATAATTTTCCTGAAATCTCAGGAAACATTTTTTTACACAACCTTGATGATACTTTCAGGTAATGATCAGTACACCAATCCCACTTGGTTCACCAAATTTTGTTCTTCTAGGTTTAAACTGTTTGTTTGCAGTAACCGTTTTCATTTTTAGGTTTCACTCCTAAAAATGAAATGTTTCTCCTATACGGATACATGTATTTGGAACTCTAAAATCAAACACGGTTTGTGGTAGCTATTTGAAACTTGACAGAATAAAGCAGTTTCAAGTTCTTTCTCTATGGTTTGTTTGTTGTTTTTGTAGCCCTAAGCAGAGACTGGCGAAATAACTTTCCTAGAGAGGGGTTGCCAAGCTTCCAAAAAACTACGAATGGCCTGAAAATCTCAGCAAATATTTTTTCATCCAATCTTCATGGTACTTTCAGTTAATGATCAGTACACCAATCCCACTTGGCTCACCAAATTTCGTTCTTCTAGGTTAAACCGTTTGTTTGCAGTAACCGTTTCATTTTTAGGTTTCACTCTGTTTTCTGCTATACGGATACATGTATTTGAAACTCTAAATCAAACACGGTTTGTGCTAGCTCTTTGAAACTTGACACAATAAAGCAGTTTCAAGTTCTATCTCTATACTTTGTTTGCTGTTGATGTAGCCCTAAGCAGAGACTGGCGAAAATCACTTTCCTGGAGAGGGGTTGCCAAGCTTCCAAAAAACTACGATTGGCCTGAAATCTAAGGACACATTTTTTCACCCACTCTTCATGATACTTTCACGTAATAATCAGTACACCAATCCCACTTGGCTCACCAAATTTCGATCTTCTAAATTAAACCGTTCGTTTGAGTAACCGTTTTCCTTTTTAGGTTTCACTCTGTTTTCTCCTATATGGATACATGTATTTGGAACACTAAATCAAACACGGTTTGTGCTAGCTCTTTGAAACTTGACACAATAAAGCAGTTTCAAGTTCTATCTCTATGGTGTGTTTGCTGTTGATGTAGCCCTAAGCAGAGACTGGCGAAAATCACTTTCCTGAGGAGGGGTTGCCAAGCTTCCAAAAAGTACGATTTACCTGAAATCTCAGCAAACATTTTTTCACCCAATCTTGATAATACTTTCAGGTAATGATCAGTACACCAATCCCACTTGGCTCACCAAATTTCATTCTTCTAGGTTAAACCGTTCGTTTGCAGTAACCGTTTTTATTTTTAGGTTTCACTCTGTTTTCTCCTGTATGGATACATGTATTTGGAACTCTAAATCAAACACGGATTGTGCTAGCTCTTTGAAACTTGACACAATAAAGCAGTTTCAAGTTCTATCTCTTTGGTTTGTTTGCTGTTGATGTAGCCCTAAGCAGAGACTGGTGAAAATCACTTTCCTGGAGAGGGGTTGCAAAGCTTCCAATACACTAAGATTGGCCTGAAATCTCAGGAAACATTTTTTCAATCAATCTTCATGATACTTTCAGGTAATGATAAGTAAGCCAATCCCACTTGGCTCACCAAATTCGTTCTTCTAGGTTAAACCTTTCGTTTGCAGTAACCGTTTTCATTTTTAGGTTTCACTCTGTTTTCTTCTATACGGATACATGTATTTGGAACTCTAAATCAAACACGGTTTGTGCTAGCTCTTTGAAACTTGACACAATAAAGCAGTTTCAAGTTCTATCTCTATGGTGTGTTTCCTGTTGATGTAGCCCTAAGCAAAAACTGGCGAAAATCACTTTCCTGGAGAGGGGTTGCCAGGCTTCCAAAAAGTACGTTTGGCCTGAAATCTCAGCAAACATTTTTTAACCCAATCTTGATGATACTTTCAGGAAATGATCAGTACACCAATCCCACTTGGCTCACCAAATTTCGTTCTTCTAGGTTAAACCGTTCGTTTGCAGTAACCGTTTTCATTTTTATATTTCACTCTGCTTTCTCCTATAAGGATACATGTATTTGGAACTCTAAATCAAACACGGTTTGTGCTAGCTCTTTGAAACTTGACACAATAAAGCAGTTTCAAGTTCTATCTCTATAGTTTGTTTGCTGTTGATGTACCCCTAAGCAGAGACTGGCGAAAATCACTTTCCTGGAAAGGTTTTGCCAAGCTTCCAAAAAAGTATGATTTTCCTGAAATCTCAGCAAACATTTTTTTCACTAATCTTGATGATACATTCAGGTAATGATCAGTACACCAATCCCACTTGGCTCACCAAATTTCGTTCTTCTAGGTTAAAACGTTCGTTTGCAGTAACCGTTTTCATTTTTAGGTTTCACTCTGTTTTCTCCTATACGGATACATGTATTTGGAACTCTAAATCAAACACGGTTTGTGCTAGCTCTTTGAAACTTGACACAATAAAGCAGTTCCAAGTTCTATCTCTATTGTTTGTTTGCTGTTGATGTAGCCCTAAGCAGAGACTGGCGAAAATCACTTCCCTGGAGAGGGGTTGCCAAGATTCCAAAAAACTAATATTGGCCTGAAATCTCAGCAAATATTTTTTAACCCAATCTTGATGATACTTTCAGGAAATGATCAGTACACCAATCCCACTTGGCTCACCAAATTTCGATCATATAGGTTAAACCGTTCGTTTGCAGTATCCGTTTTCATTTTGAGGTTTCACTCTGTTTTCTCCTATAGGGATACATGTATTTGGAACTCTAAATCAAACACGGTTTGTGCTAGCTCTTTGAAACTTGACACAATAAAGCAGTTTCAAGTTCTATCTCTAAGGTTTGTTTGCTGTTCATGTAGCCCTAAGCAGAGACTGGCGAAAATCACTTTCCTGGAGAGGGGTTGCAAAGCTTCCAAATACTACGAATGGCCTGAAATCTCAGCAAATATTTTTTCACCCAATCTTGATGATACCTTCAGGCAATGATCAGTACACCAATCCCACTTGGCTCACCAAATTTCGTTCTTCTAGGTTAAACCGTTCGTTTTCAGTAACCGTTTTTATTTTTAGGTTTCACACTGTTTTCTGCTGTACAAATACATGTACTTGGAACTCTAAATCAAACACGGTTTGTGCTAGCTCTTTGAAACTTGACACAGTAAAGCAATTTCAAGTTCTATCTCTATGGTTTGTTTGCTGTTGATGTAGCCCTAAGCAGAGACTTGTTCAAATCACTTTCCTGGAGAGGGGTTGCAAAGCTTCCAAAAAAACTACGATTGGCATGAAATCTCTGAAAAAATTTTTTCACCCAATCTTGATGATACTTTCAGGTAATGATCAGTACACCAATCCCACTTGGCTCACCAAATTTCGTACTTCCAGGTTTAACCGTTCGTTTGCAGTAACCGTTTTTATTTTTAGGTTTCACTCGGTTTTTTCTTATACTGATACATGTATTTGAAACTCTAAATCAAACACGGTTTTTGCTAGCTCTTTGAAACTTGACACAATAAAGCAGTTTCAAGTTCTATCTCTAAGGTTTGTTTGCTGTTGATGTAGCCCTTATCAGATACTGGCGAAAATCACTTTTTTTGGAGAGGGGTGGCCAAGCTTCCCAAAAACTATGATTGGCCTGAAATCTCAGGAAACATTTTTTCACCCAATCTTGATGATACACTCAGGTAATGATCAGTACACCAATTCCACTTGGCTCACCGAATTTCGTTCTTCTAGGTTAAACCGTTCGTTTGCAGTAACCCTTTTCATTTTTAGGTTTCACATTTTTTTTCTGCTATACAAATACATGTATTTGAAACTCTAAATCAAACACGGTTTGTGCTAGCTCTTTGAAACTTGACACAATAAAGCAGTTTCAAGTTCGATCTCTATAATTTGTTTGCTGTTGTTGAGGCCTAAGCATAGACTGGCGAAAATCACCTTCCTGGAGAGGGGTTGCCAAGCTTCCAAAAATTACGATTTGCCTGAAATCTCAGCAAACATGTTTTCACCCAATGTTGATGATACTTTCAGGTAATGATCAGTACACCAATCCCACTTGGCTCACCAAATTTCGTTCTTATAGGTTAAAACGTTCGTTTGCAGTAACTGTTTTCATTTTTAGGTTTCACTCTGTTTTCTCCTATACAGATACATGTATTTAGAACACTAAATCAAACACGGTTTTGTGGTAGTTCTTTGAAACTTGACACAATAAAGCAGATTCAAGTTCTATCTCTATGGTTTGTTTGCTGTTGATGTTGCCCTAAGCAGAGACTGGCGAAAATCACTTTCCTGGAGAGGGGTTGCCAAATTCCAAAAAACTACGATTGGCCTGAAATTTCAGGAAACATTTTTTCACCCAATCTTGATGATACTTTCAGGTAATGATCAGTACACCAATCTCACTTTGCTCACCAAATTTCGTTCTTCTAGGTTAAAACATTCGTTTGCAGTAACCTTTTTCATTTTTAGGTTTCACTCTGTTTTCTCATATACGGATACATGTATTTGGAACTCTAAATCAACCACGGTTTGTGGTAGCTCTTTGAACTTGACACAATAAAGCAGTTTCAAGTTCTTTCTCTATGGTTTGTTTGCTGTTGATGTAGCCCTAAGCAGAGACTCACGAAAATCACTTTCCTGGAGAGGGGTTGCCAAGATTCAAAAAAAACTACGATTTTCCTGAAAACTCAGCAAATATTTTTTCACCCAATCTTGATGATACTTTCAGGTAGTGATCAGAAGACCAATTCCACTTGGCTCACCAAATATCATTCTTTAGGTTAAACCGTTAGTTTGCAGTAACCGTTTTCATTTTTAGGTTTCACTCTGTTTTCTCCTATACGGATAAATGTATTTGGAACTCTAAATCAAACACGGTTTTCTGCTAGCTCTTTGAAACTTGACACAATAAAGCAGATTCAATTTCTATCTCTATGGTTTGTTTGCTGTTCATGTAGCCATAAGCAGAGACTGGCGAAATTAACTTTCCTGAAGAGGGGTGGCCTAGCTTCCCAAAAACTACGATTGGCCTGAAATCTCAGGAAACATTTTTTCACCCAATCTTGATGATACCTTCAGGTAATGATCAGTACACCAATCCCACTTGGCTCACCAAATTTCGTTCTTCTAGGTGAAACCGTTCGTTTGCAGTAACTGTTTTCATTTTTAGGTTTCACTCTGTTTTCTTCTATACAAATACATGTATTTGGAACTCTAAGTCAAACACGGTTTTTGCTAGCTCTTTCAAACTTGACACAATAAAGCAATTTCAAGTTTTATCTCTATGGTTTGTTTGCTGTTGTTGTAGCCCTAAGCAGAGACTGGCGAAAATCACTTTCATGGAGAGAGGTTGCCAAGCTTCCAAAAAGTACGATTTGCCTTAAATCTCAGAAAACAGTTTTTCACCCAATCTTGATGATACCTTCAGGTAATGATCAGTAGACCAATCCAACTTGGCTCACCAAATTTTCGTTCTTCTATGTTAAAACGTTCGTTTGCAGTAACCGTTTTCATTATTATGTTTCACTGTGTTTTTCTCCTATATGGATACATGTATTTGAAACTCTAAATCAAACATGGTGTGTGCTAGCTCTTTGAAACTTGACACAGTAACGTAGTTTCAAGTTCTATCTCTATGGTTTGTTTGGTGTTGATGTAGCCCTAAACAGAGACTGGCGAAAATCACTTTCCTGTTGAGGGGTTGCCAAGCTTCCAAAAAACTACGATTGCCCTGGAATCTCAGGAAACATTTTCTCACCCAATCTTGATGATACTTTCAGGTAATGATCAGTACACCAATCCCACTTGGCTCACGAAATTTCGTTCTTCTAGGTAAAACCGTTCGTTTGCAGTAACCGTTTTCATTTTTAGGATTCACTCTTTTTTCTGCTATACAAATACATGTATTTGAAACTCTAAATCAAACACGGTTTGTGCTAACTCTTTGACACTTGACAGAATAATGGAGTTTCAAGTTCTATCTCTATGGTTTGTTTGCTGTTGATGTAGCCCTAAGCATAGACTGGCGAAAATCACTTTCCTGGAGAGGGGTGGCAAAGCTTCCCAAAAACTACAATTGGCTTGAAATCTCAGGAAACATTTTTTCATCCAATCTTGATGATACCTTCAGGTAATGATCAGTACACCAATCCCACTTGGCTCACCAAATTTCGTTCTTCTAGTTAAAACCGTTCGTTTGCAGTAACCGTTTTAATTTTAAGTTTCACTCTGTTTTCTGCTATACAAATACATGTATTTGAAACTCTAAATCAAACACGGTTTGTGCTAGCTCTTTGAAACTTGACACAATAAAGCAGTTTCAAGTTCTATCTCTATGGTTTGTTTGCTGTTGTTGTAGCCCAAGCAGAGACTGGTGAAAATCACTTTCCTGGAGAGAGGTTGCCAAGCTTCCAAAAAGTATGATTTGCCTGAAATCTCAGCAAACATGTTTTCACCCAATGTTGATAATACTTTCAGGTAATGATCAGTACACCAATCCCACTTGGCTCACCAAATTTCGTTCTTATACTTTAAAACGTGCGTTTGCAGTAACGGTTTTAATTTTTAGGTTTCACTCTCTTTTCTCCTATACAGATACATGTATTTGGAACTCTAAATCAAACACGTTTCGTGGTAGTTCTTTGAAACTTGACACAATAAAGCAGTTTCAAGTTCTATCACTATGGTTTGTTTGCTGTTGATGTTGCCCTAAGCAGAGACTGGCGAAAATCACTTTCCTGGAGAGGGGTTGCCAAGCTTCCAAAAAACTAAGATTGGCCTGAAATCTCAGGAAACATTTTTTCACCAAATCTTGATGATACTTTCAGGTAATGATCAGTACACCAATCACACGTGGCTCACCAAATTTCGTTCTTCTAGGTTAAACCGTTCGTTTGCAGTAACCGTTTTCATTTTTAGGTTTCACTCTGTTTTCTCCTATACGGATACATGTATTTGGAACTCTAAATCAAACACGGTTTGTGCTAGCTCTTTTAAACTTGACACAATAAAGCAGTTTCAATTTATATCTCTATGGTTTGTTTGCTGTTGATGTAGCCCTAAGCAGAGACTGGCGAAAATCACTTTCCTGAAGAGGGGTTGCCAAGCTTCCAAAAAACTATGATTGGCCTGAAATCTCAGCAAATATTTTTTCATCCAATCTTGATGGTACTTTCAGTTAATGATCAGTACACCAATCCCACTTGGCTCACCAAATTTTGTTATTCTGGGTGAAACCGTTCGTTTGCAGTAACCGTTTTCATTTTTAGGTTTCACTGTGTTTTCTGCTATACAAATACATGTATTTGAAACTATAAATCAAAAACGGTTTGTGCTAGCTCTTTGAAACTTGACACAATAAAGCAATTTCAAGTTCTATCTCTATGGTTTGTTTGCTGTTGATGGAGCCTAAGCAGAGACTGGTGAATATCACTTTCCTGGAAAGGGTTTGCCAAGCTTCAAAAATGTACGATTTTCCTGAAATCTCAGCAACCTTTTTTTCACATAATCTTGATGATACTTTCAGGTAATGATCAGTACACCAATCACACGTGGCTCACCAAATTTCGTTCTTCTAGGTAAAACCGTTCGTTTGCAGTAACCGTTTCCATTTGTAGGTTTCACTCTGTTTTCTGCTATACAATACATGTATTTGAAACTCTAAATCAAACATGGTTTGTGCTAGCTCTTTGAAACTTGACACAATAAAGCAGTTTCAAGTTCTATCTCTATGGTTTGTTTGCTGTTGATGTAGCCTTAAGCAGAGACTGGCGAAAATCACTTTCCTGGAGAGTGGTTGCCAAGCTTCCAAAAAACTACGTTTGGCCTGAAATCTCAGGAAACATTTTTGCACCCAGTCTTGATGATACTTTCACGTAATGATCAGTACACCAATCGCACTTTGTTCACCAAATTTCTTTCTTCTTGGTTAAACCGTTCGTTTGCAGTAACCGTTTTTATTTTTAGGTTTCACTCTGTTTTCTGCTATACAAATACATGTATTTGAAACTCTATATCAAACAAGGTTTTTGCTAGCTCTTTGAAACTTGACACAATAAAGCAGTTTCAAGTTCTATCTCTATGGTTTGTTTGCTGTTGTTGTAGCCCAAGCAGAGACTGGTGAAAATCACTTTCCTGGAGAGGGGTTGCCAAGCTTCCAAAAAGTACGATTTCCCTGAAATCTCAGCAAACATGTTTTCACCCAATGTTGATAATACTTTCAGGTAATGATCAGTACACCAATTTGACTTGGCTCACCAAATTTCGTTTTTTCTAGGTTAAACAGTTCGTTTACAGAAACCGTTTTCATTTTTAGGTTTCACTCTGTTTTCTGCTATACAAATACATGTATTTGGAACTCTAAATCAAACACGGTTTGTGCTAGCTCTTTGAAACTTGACACAATAAAGCAGTTCCAAGTTCTATCTCTATAGTGTGTTTGCTGTTGATGTATCCCTCAGCAGAGACTGGCGAAAATCACATTTTTGGAGAGGGGTTGCCAAGCTTCCAAAAAGTACGTTTGGCCTGAAATCTCAGCAAACATTTTTTCACCCAATATTGATGATACATTCAGTTAATGATCAGTACACCAATCCCACTTGGCTCACCAAATTTCGTTCTTCTAGGTTAAAACGTTCGTTTGCAGTAACCGTTTTCATTTTTAGGTTTCACTCTGTTTTCTCCTATACAAATACATGTATTTGGAACTCTAAATCAAACACGGTTTGTGCTAGCTCTTTGAAACTTGACACAATAAAGCAGTTCCAAGTTCTATGTCTATGGTGTGTTTGCTGTTGATGTAGCCCTAAGCAGAGACTGGCGAAAATGACATTCCTGGAGAGGGGTTCACAAGCTTCCGAAAAGTACGTTTGGCCTGAAATCTCAGCAAACATTTTTTCACCCAATCTTGATGA
Source organism: Ictidomys tridecemlineatus (assembly GCF_052094955.1). Classification (NCBI taxonomy): domain Eukaryota; kingdom Metazoa; phylum Chordata; class Mammalia; order Rodentia; family Sciuridae; genus Ictidomys; species Ictidomys tridecemlineatus. Next base: position 85,000,206 of record NC_135483.1, read on the forward strand.
TACCTTCAGGAAATGATCAGTACACAAATCCCACTTGGCTCACCAAATTTAGTTCTTCTAGGTTAAACCGTTCGTTTGTAGTAACCGTTTTCATTTTTAGGCTTCACTCTGTTTTCTCCTATACAGATACATGTATTTGGAACTCTAAATCAAACACGGTTTGTGCTACCTTTTGAAACATGACACAATAAAGCAGTTTTAAGTTCTATCTCAATGTTTTGTTTGCTGTTGATGTAGCCCTAAGCAGAGACTGCTGAAAATCACTTTCCTGGAGAGGGGTTGCCAAGCTTCCAAAACACTACGATTGGCCTGAAATCTCAGGAAACATTTCTTTACCCATACTTGATGATAATTTCAGGTAATGATCACTACACCAGTCCTACTTGGCTGACCAAATTTCGTTATTTTAGGTTAAACCGTTCGTTTGCACTAACAGTTTTTCATTTTTAGGTTTCACTCTGTTTTCTCCTATACGGGTACATGTATTTGGAACACTAAATCAAACACGGTTTGTGCTAGCTCTTTGAAACTTGACAGAATAAAGCAGTTACAAGTTCTATCTCTATGGTTTGCTTGCTGTTGATGTAGCCCTAAGCAGAGACTGCTGAAAATCACTTCCCTGGAGAGGGGTTGCAAAGCTTCCAAAAAACTACCATTGGCCTGAAATCTCAGGAAACATTTTTTCAATCAATCTTCATGATACTTTCAGGTAATGAAAAGTAAGCCATTCCCACTTGACTCACCAAATTTCGTTCTTCTAGGTTAAACCGTTCGTTTGCAGTAACCGTTTTCATTTTTAGTTTTCACTCTGTTTTCTCCTATACGGATACATGTATTTGGAACTCTAAATCAAACACGGTTTGTGCTAGCTCTTTGAAACTTGACACAATAAAGCAGTTTCAAGTTCTATCTCTATGGTGTGTTTGCTGTTGATGTAGCCCTAAGCAGAGACTGGCGAACATCACATTCCTGGAGAGGGGTTGCCAAGCTTCCAAAAAGTACGTTTGGCCTGAAATCTCAGCAAACATTTTTTCACCCAATCTTGATGATACTTTCAGGAAATGATCAGTACACGAATCCCACTTGGGTAACCAAATTTCGTTCTTCTAGGTTAAACCGTTCGTTTGTAGTAACCGTTTCCATTTTTAGGTTTCACTCTGCTTTCTCCTATACGGATACATGTATTTGGAACTCTAAATCAAACACAGTTTGTGCTAGCTCTTTGAAACTTGACACAATAAAGCAGTTTCAAGTTCTATTTCTACGGTTTATTTGCTGTTGATGTAGCCCTAAGCAGAGACTGGCGAAAATCACTTTCCTGGAAAGGTTTTGCCAAGCTTCCAAAAAAGTATGATTTTCCTGAAATATCAGCAAACATTTTTTCACCCAATCTTGATGATACATTCAAGTAATGATCAGTACACCAATCCCACTTGGCTCACCAAATTTCGTTCTTCTAGTTTAAACCGTTCGTTTGCAGTAACCGTTTTCATTTTTAGTTTTCACTCTGTTTTCTCCTATACGGATACATGTATTTGGAACTCTAAATCAAACACGGTTTGTGCTAGCTCTTTGAAACTTGACACAATAAAGCAGTTCCAAGTTTTTTCTCTAGGTTTGTTTGCTGTTTTTGAAGCCCTAAGCAGAGAGTGGCGAAAATCACTTTCCTGGAGAGGTGTTGCCAAGCTTCCAAAAAACTATGATTGGCCTGATATCTCAGGAAACATTTTTTCACCCAATCTTGATGATACTTTCAGGTAATGATCAGTACACCAATCCCACTTGGCTCACAAATTACGTTCTTCTAGGTTAAACCGTTCTTTTGCAATAAACGTTTTCATTTTTAGGTTTCACTCTGTTTTCTCCTATATGGATACATGTATTTGGAACTCTAAATCAAACACGGTTTCTGCTACCTTTTGAAACTTAACACAATAAAGCAATTTTAAGTTCTATCTCTATGGTTTGTTTGCTGTTGATGTAGCCCTAAGCAGAGACTGGCGAAAATCACTTTCCTGGAGAAGGGTTGCCAAGCTTCCAAAAAACTACGAATTGCCTGAAATCTCAGCAAATATTTTTTCACCCAATCTTGATGATACTTTCAGGTAATGATCAGTACACCAATCCTACTTGGCTCCCCAAATTTTGTTCTTCTAGGTTGAACCGATCGTTTGCAGTAACCGTTTTCATTTTTAGGTTTCACTCTGTTTTCTCCTATACAGATACATGTATTTGGAAATCTAAATCAAACACGGTTTGTGCTAGCTCTTTGAAACTTGACACAATAAAGCAGTTTCAAGTTCTATCTCTATGGTGTGTTTGCTGTTGATGTAGCCCTAAGCAGAGACTGGCGAACATCACATTCCTGGAGAGGGGTTGCCAAGCTTCCAAAAAGTACGTTTGGCCTGAAATCTCAGCAAACATTTTTTCACCCAATCTTGATGATACTTTCAGTAAATGATCAGTACACCAATCCCACTTGGCTCCCCAAATTTTGTTCTTCTAGGTTGAACCGATCGTTTGCAGTAACCGTTTTCATTTTTAGGTTTCACTCTGTTTTCTCCTATAGGGATACATGTATTTGGAACTCTAAATGAAACACGGTTTGTGCTAGATCTTTGAAACTAGACACAATAAAGCAGTTTCAAGTTCTATCTCTATGGTTTGTTTGCTGTTGATGTAGCCCAAAGCAGAGACTGGTGTAAATCACTTTGATGGAAAGGGGTTGCCAAGCTTCCAAAAAACTACGAGTTGCCAGAAATCTCAGCAAACATTTTTTTACCCAATCTTGATGATACTGTCAGGTAATGATCACTACACCAATCCCACTTTACTCACCAAATTTCGTTTTTCTAGGTTAAAGTGTTCGTTTGCAGTAATCGTTTTCATTTTTAGGTTTCACTCTGTTTTCTGCTCTACAAATACATGTATATGAAACTCTAAATCAAACACGGTTTGTGCTAGCTTTTTGAAACTTGACACAATAAAGAAGTTTCAAGTTCTATCTCTATGGTTTGTTTGCTGTTGATGTGGCCCTAAGCAGAGACTGGCGATAATCACTTTCCTGGAGAGGGGTTGCCAAGATTCCAAAAATCTACGATTGGCCTGAAATCTCAGCAAACATTTTTTCAACAAATCTTGATGATACTTTCAGGTAATGATCAGTACACCAAATCCACTTGGCTCACCAAATTTCGTTCTTCTAGGTTAAACCGTTCATTTGCAGTAACCGTTTACATTTTTAGGTTTCACTCTGTTTTCTCCTATATGGATACATGTATTTGGAACTCTAAATCAAACACGGTTTGTGCTAGCTCTTTGAAACTTGACACAATAAAGCAGTTTCAAGTTCAATCTCTATGGTTTGTTTGCTGTTGATGTATCCCTAAGCAGAGACTGGCGAAAATCACTTTCCTAGAGAGGGGTTGCCAAGCTTCAAAAAAACTACGATTGGCCTGAAATCTCAGGAAACATTTTTTCACCCAATCTTGATGATACTTTCAGGTAATGATAAGTACACCAATCCCACTTGGCTCACCTAATTTCGTTCTTCTAGGTTAAACCGTTCGTTTGCAATAACCGTTTTTATTTTTAGGTTTCACTCTGTTTTCTCCTACACGGATACATGTATTTGGAACTCTAAATCAAACACGGTTTGTGCTAGCTCTTTGAACTTGACACAAGAAAGCAGTTTCAAGTTCTATCTCTATGGTTTGTTTGCTGTTGATGTAGCCCTAAGCAGAGTTTGGCGAAAATCACTTTCCTAGAGAGGGGTTGCCAAGCTTCCAAAAAGTACGTTTTGCCTGAAATCTCAGCAAACATTTTTTAACCCAATCTTGATAATACTTTCAGGTAATGATCATTACACCAATCCCACTTGGCTAACCAAATTTTGTTCTTCTAGGTTAAGCCGTTCGTTTGTTGTAACCGTTTTCATTTTTAGGTTTCACTCTGTTTTCTCCTATATGGATACATGTATTTGGAACTCTAAATCAATCACGGTTTGTGCTAGCTCTTTGAAACTTGACACAATAAAGCAGTGTCAAGCTCTTTCTCTATGGCTTGTTTGCTGTTGATGTAGCCCTAATCAGAGACTGGCGAAAATCACTTTCCTTGAGAGGGGTTGCCAAGCTTTCAAAAAACTACGATTGGCCGGAAATCTCAGCAAACATTTTGTCACCCAATCTTGATGATACTTTCAGGTAATGATCAGTACACCAATCCCACTTGGCTCACCAAATTTCTTTCTTCTAGGTTAAACCGTTCGTTTGCAGTAACCGTTTTCATTTTTACTTTTCACTCTGTTTTCTCCTATAGGGACACATGTATTTGGAACTCTAAATCAAACAAGGTTTGTGCTAGCTTTTGGAAACGTGACACAATAAAGCAGTTTCAAGTTCTATCTCTATGGTTTGTTTGCTGTTGATGTAGGCCTAAGCAGAGACTGGCGAAAATCACTTTACTGAAGAGGGGTTGCCAAGCTTCCAAAAAGTACGATTTTCCTGAAATCTCAGCAAACATTTTTAACCAAACTTGATGATACTTTTAGCTAATGATCAGTACACCAATCCCACTTGGCTCAGCAAATTTCGTACTTCTAGGTTAAACTGTTCGTTTGCAGTAAACGTTTTCATTTTTAGGTTTCACTCTGTTTTCTCCTATATGGATACATGTATTTGGAACTCTAAATCAAACACAGTTTGTGCTAGCTCTTTGAAACTTGACAGAATAAAGAAGTTTCAAGTTCTATCACTATGGTTTGTTTGCTGTTGATGTAGCCCTAAGCAGAGACTGGCGAATATCAATTTCCTGGAGTGGGGTTGCCAAGCTTCCAAAAAACTACGATTTGCCTGAAATCTCAGAAAACATTTTTTCAGCAAAACTTGATGATACTTTCATGTAATGATCAGTACACCAATCCCACTTGGCCTACCAAATTTCGTACTTCTAGGTAAAACCATTCATTTGCAATAACCGTTTTAATTTTTAGGTTTCACTCTGTTTTCTCCTATATGGATACATGTATTTGGAACTCTAAATCAAACACGGTTTGTGCTAGCTCTTTGAAACTTGATACAATAAAGCAGTTTCACGTTCTATTTCTATGGTTTGTTTGCTGTTGATGTAGCCCTACGCAGAGACTGGCGAGAATCACTTTCCTGGAGAGGGGTTGAAAGCTTCCAAAAAAGTACCCTTTGCCTGCAATCTCAGCAAACATTTTTTCACCCAATCTTGATGATACTTTTAGCTAATGATCAGTACACCAGTCCCACTTTGCTCACCAAATTTCGTTCTTCTAGGTTAAACCATTCGTTTCCAGTAACCGTTTTCATTTTTAGGTTTCATTCTGTTTTTTCCTATATGGATAAATGTATTTGGAACTCTAAATCAAACACGGTTTGTGCTAGCTCTTTGAAACTTGACACAATAAAGCAGGTTCAAGTTCTATCTCTATGTTTTGTTTGCTGTTGATGTACCCTAAGCAGAGACTCACAAAAATCACTTTCCTGGAGAGGGGTTGCCAAGCTTCCAAAAAACTACGAATGGCCTGAAATCTCAGGAAACATTATTTCACCCAATCTTGATGATACTTTCAGGTAATGATCAGTACACCAATCCCACTTGGCTCACCAAATTTCGTTATTCTAGGTTAAACCTTTCATTGGCAGTAACCGTTTTCATTTTTGGGTTTCACTCTGTTTTCTCCTATATGGATACATGTATTTGGAACTCTAAATCAAACACGGTTTGTGCTAGCTCTTTGAAACTTGACACAATAAAGCAGTTTCAAGTTCTATCTGTATGGTTTGATTGCTGTTGATGTAGCTCTAAGCAGAGACTGGCGAAAATCACTTTCCTGGAGAGGGGTTGCCAAGCTTCCAAAAAACTACGATTGGCCTGAAATCTCAGGAAACATTTTTTCACCCAATCTTGATGATACTTTCAGGTAATGATCAGTACACCAATCCCACTTGGCTCACCAAATTTCGTTCTTCTAGGTTAAACCGTTCTTTTGCATTAACCGTTTTCATTTTTAGGTTTCACTCTCTTTTCTCCTATAAGGATACATGTGTTTGGAACTCTAAATAAAACACGGTTTGTGCTAGCTCTTTGAAACTTGACACAATAAGGAAGTTTCAAGTTCTATCTCTATGGTTTGTTTGCTGTTGATGTAACCCTAAGCAGAGACTGGCGAAAATCACTTTCCTGGAGAGTGGTTGCCAAGCTTCCAAAAAAATACGATTTGCCTGAAATCTGAGGAAACAATTTTTCACCCAATCTTGATGACACTTTCAGGTAATGATCAGTACACCAATCTCACTTGGCTCACCAAATTTCGTTCTTCTAGGTTAAACCGTTCGGTTGCAGTAACCGTTTTCATTTCTAGGTTTCACTCTTTTTTCTCCTATACGAATACATGTATTTGGAACATTAAATCAAAGAAGGTTTTTGCTAGCTCTTTGAAACTTCACACAATAAAGAAGTTTCAAGTTCTATCTCTATGGTTTGTTTGCTGTTGATGTAGCCCTAAGAAGAGATTGGAGAAAATCACTTTTTTGGAGAGGGTTTTCCAAGCTTCCAAAAAACTACGATTTTCCTGAAATTTCAGGAAATATTTTTTCACCCAATTTGATGATACTTTCAGTTAATGATCCGTACACCAATCCCACTGGGCTCACCAAATGTCGTTCTTCTAGGTCAAACCGTTCGTTTGCAGTAACTGTTTTCATTTTTAGGTTTCACTCTATTTTCTCCTATACGGATACATGTATTTGGAATTCTAAATCAAACACGGTTTGTGGTAGCTCTTTGAAACTTGACACAATAAAGCAGTTTCAAGTTCTATCTCTATGGTTTGTTTCTGTTGATGTATACCTAAGCAGAGACTAGCGAAAATCACTTTCCAAGAGAGGGTTTTCCAAGCTTCCAAAAAACTACGATTTGCCTAAAATCTCAGCAAATATTTTTTCACCCAATCGTGATGATACTTTCAGGAAATGATCACTACACCAATCCCACTTGGCTCACAAAATTTCGTTTTTCTAGGTTAAATTGTTCATTTACAGTAACCGTTTTCATTTTTAGGTTTCATTCTGTTTTCTCCTATATGGATAAATGTATTTGGAACTCTAAATCAAACACGGTTTGTGCTAGCTCTTTGAAACTTGACACAATAAAGCAGTTTCAAGTTCTATCTCTATGTTTTGTTTGCTGTTGATGTACCTAAGCAGAGACTCACGAAAATCACTTTCCTGGAGAGGGGTTGCCAAGCTTCCAAAAAACTACGAATGGCCTGAAATCTCAGGAAACATTTTTTCACCCAATCTTGATGATACTTTCAGGTAATGATCAGTACACCAATCCCACTTGGCTCACCAAATTTCGTACTTGTAGGTTAAACCGTTCGTTTGCAGTAACCGTTTTCATTTTTAGGTTTCACTCTGGTTTCTCCTATACGGATACATGTATTTCGAACTCTAAATCAAACACGGTTTGTGCTAGCTCTTTGAAACTTGACAAAATAAAGAAGTTTCAAGTTCTATCTGTATGGTTTTTTTGCTGTTGATGTAGCCCTAAGCAGAGACTGACGAAAATCACTTTCCTGGAGAGGGGATGCCAAGCTTCCAAAAAGTACGATTTCCTGAAATCTCAGGAAACATTTTTTCACCCAATATTGATGATACTTTCAGGTAATGATCAGTACACCAATCCCACTTGGCTCACCAAATTTCGTTCTTCTAGGTTAAACAGTTTCTTTGCAGTAACTGTTTTCATTTTTATATTTCACTCTATTTTCCCTTATAAGGATACATGTATTTGGAATTCTAAATCAAACTCGGTTTGTGCTAGCTCTTTGAAACTTGACACAATAAAGCAGTTTCAAGTTCTATCTCTATGGTTTGTTTCCTGTTGATGTGTACCTAAGCAGAGACTAGCGAAAATCACTTTCCTGGAGAGGGTTTGCGAAGCTTTCAAAAAACTACGATTTCCTAAAATCTCAGCAAACATTTTTTCACCCAATCTTGATGATACTTTCAGGTAATGATCACTACACCAATCCCACTTGGCTCACCAATTTCGTTCTTCTAGGTTAAACTGTTCGTTTGCAGTAACCGTTTTCATTTTTACGTTTCACTCTGTTTTCTCATATATTGATACATGTATTTGGAACTCTAAATCAAACACGGTTTGGGCTAGCTCTTTGAAACTTGACACAATAAAGCAGTTTCAAGTTCTATCTCTATGTTTTGTTTGCTGTTGATGTAGCCAAAGCAGAGACTCACGAAAATCATTTTCCTGGAGAGGGGATGCCAAGCTTCCAGAAAACTACGATTTGCCTGAAATCTCAGGAAACATTTATTCACCCAATCTTGATGATACTTTCAGGTAATAATCAGTACACCAATCCCACTTGGCTCACCAAATTTCGTTCTTCTAGGTTCAACCATTCGTTTGCAGTAATTGTTTTCATTTTTACGTTTCACTCTCTTTTCTCCTATACGGATACATGTATTTGGAACTCTAAATCAAACACGGTTTGTGCTAGCTCTTTGAATCTTGACACAATAAAGCAGGTTCAAGTTCTTTTTCTATGGTTTGTTTGCTGTTGATGTAGCCCTAAGCAGAGACTGGCGAAAATCACTTTACTGGGGAGTGGTTGCCAAGCTTTCAAAAAAGTACGAATGGCTTGAAATCTGAGGAAACATTTTTTCACCCAATCTTGATGATACTTTCAGGTAATGATCAGTACACTAATCCCACTTGGTTCACCAAATTTCGTTCTTCTAGGTTAAACCGTTCGTTTGCAGTAACCGTTTCCATTTTTAGGTTTCACTCTCTTTTCTCCTATACGGATACATGTATTTGGAACTCTAAATCAAACACGGTTTGTGCTAGCTCTTTGAATCTTGACACAATAAAGCAGGTTCAAGTTCTTTTTCTATGGTTTGTTTGCTGTTGATGTAGCCCTAAGCAGAGACTGGCGAAAATCACTTTATGGGGAGTGGTTGCCAAGCTTTCAAAAAAGTACGAATGGCTTGAAATCTGAGGAAACATTTTTTACCCAATCTTGATGATACTTTCAGGTAATGATCAGTACACCAATCCCACTTGGTTCACCAAATTTCGTTCTTCTAGGTTAAACCGTTCGTTTGCAGTAACCGTTTCCATTTTTAGGTTTCACTCTGTTTTCTTCTATATGGATACATGTATTTGGAACTCTAAATCAAACACGGTTTGTGCTAGCTCCTTGAAACTTGACACAATAAAGCAGTTTCAAGTTCTATCTCTATGGTTTGATTGCTGTTGATGTAGCCCTAAGCAGAGACTGGCGAAAATCATTTCCTGGATATGGGTTGCAAGCTTTCAAAAAAGTACGATTTTCCTGAAATCTCAGCAAACATTTTTTCACCCAATCTTTATGATACTTTCAGGTAAGGATAAGTACACCAATCCAACTTGGCTCACCAAATTTCGTTCTTCTAGGTTAAACCGTTCGTTGGCAGTAACCGATTTCATTTTTAGGTCTCACTCTGTTTTCTCATATATAGATACATGTATTTGGAACTCTAAATCAAACACGGTTTGTGCTAGCTCTTTGAAACTTGATAAAATAAATCAGTTTCAGGTTCTATCTCTATGGTTTGTTTGCTGTTGATGTAGCCCTAAGCAGAGACTGGCAAAAATCACTTTCTTGGAGAGTAGTTGCCAAGCTTCAAAAAAACTACGATTTTCCTGAAATCTCAGGGAACATTTTTTCACCCAATCTTGATGATACTTTCAGGCAATGATAAGTACACCAATCCCACTTGGCTCACCAAATTTCATTCTTCTAGGTTAAACCGTTCATTTGCAGTAACCATTTCCATTTCTAGGTTTCACTCTGTTTTCTCCTATACGAATACATGTATTTGGATATCTAAATGAAACACGGTTTGTGCTAGCTCTTTGAATCTTGACACAATAAAGAAGTTTCAAGTTCTATCTCTATGGTTAGTTTGCTGTTGATGTAGCCCTAAGCAGAGACTGGCGAAAATCACTTTATTTGAGAGGGGTTGCCAAGCTTCGAAAAAAGTACGATTTTCCTGAAATCTCAGCAAACATTTTTTTCACCCAATGTTGATGATACTTTCAGGTTATGATCAGTGCACCAATCCCACTTGGCTCACCAAATTTCATTCTTCTAGGTTAAACCGTTCGTTTGCAGTAACCGTTTTCATTTTTAGGTTTCACTCTGTTTTCTCCTATATGGATACATGTATTTGGAACTCTAAATCAAACACGGTTTGTGCTAGATCTTTGAAACTTGACATAAAAAACAGTTTCAAGTTCTATCTCTATGGTTTGTTTGCTGTTGATGTAGCCCTAAGCAGAGACTGGCGAAAATCACTTTCCTGGAGAGGGGTTGCCAAGCTTCCTAAAAAGTACGATTTTCCTGAAATCTCAGCAAACATTTTTTCACCCAATCTTTATGATACTTTCAGGTAAGGATCAGTACTCCAATCCCACTTAGCTCACCAAATTTCGTTCTTCTAGGTTAAACCGTTCGTTTGCAGAAATCGTTTTCATTTTTAGGTCTCACTCTGTTTTCTCCTATACGGATACATGTATTTGGAACTCTAAATCAAACACGGTTTGTGCTAGCTCTTTGAAACTTGACACAATAAAGCAGTTTCAAGTTCTATCTCTATGGTTTGATTGCTGTTGATGTAGCTCTAAGCAGAGACTGGCGAAAATCACTTTCCTGGAGAGGTGTTGCCAAGCTTCCAAAAAACTACCATTGGCCTGAAATCTCATGAAACATTTTTTCACGCAATCTTGATGATACTTTCACGTAATGATCAGTGCACCAATCCCACTTGGCTCACCAAATTTCATTCTCCTAGGTTAAACCGTTCGTTTTCAGTAACCGTTTTCATTTTTAGGTTTCACTCTGTTTTCTCCTATATGGATACATGTATTTGGAACTCTAAATCAAACACGGTTTGTGCTAGCTCTTTGAAATTTGACACAATAAACAGTTTCAAGTTCTATCTCTATGGTTTGTTTGCTGTTGATGTAGCCCTAAGCAGAGACTGGCAAAAATCACTTTCTTGGAGAGTAGTTGCCAAGCTTCAAAAAAACTACGATTTGCCTGAAATCTCAGGGAACATTTTTTCACCCAATCTTGTTGATACTTTCAGGCAATGATCAGTACACCAATCCCACTTGGCTCACCAAATTTCATTCATCTAGGTTAAACCGTTCGTTTGCAGTAACCATTTCCATTTCAAGGTTTCACTCTGTTTTCTCCTATACGGATACATGTATTTGGATCTCTAAATGAAACAAGGTTTGTGCTAGCTCTTTGAATCTTGACACAATAAAGAAGTTTCAAGTTCTATCTCTATGGTTAGTTTGCTGTTGATGTAGCCCTAAGCAGAGACTGGCGAAAATAACTTTCTTGGAGAGGGGTTGCCAAGCTTCCAAAAAACTACGATTGGCCTGAAATGTCAGGAAACATTTTTTCACCCAATCTTGATGATACTTTCAAGTAAGGATCAGTACACCAATCCCACTTGGCTCACCAAATTTCGTTCTTCTAGGTTAAACCATTCGTTTGCAGTAACCGTTTACATTTTTAGGTTTCACTCTGTTTTCTCCTATATGGATACATGTATTTGGAACTCTAAATCAAACACGGTTTGTGCTAGCTGTTTGAAACTTGACACAATAAAGCAGTTTCAAGTTCTATTTCTATGGTTTGTTTGCTGTTGATGTAGCCCTCAGCAGAGACTTGCGAAAATCACTTTCCTGGAGAGGGGTTGCCAAGCTTGCAAAAAAGTACGATTTTCCTGAAATATTAGCAAACATTTTTTCACCCAATCTTGATGATACTTTAAGGTAATGATCAGTACACCATTCCCACTTGGCCTACGAAAACTCGTACTTCTAGGTTAAACCGTTCGTTTGCAGTAACCGTTTTCATTTTTAGGTTTCACTCTCTTTTCTCCTATACGGATACATGTATTTGGAACTCTAAATCAAACACGGTTTGTGCTACCTCTTTGAAACTTGACACAATAAAGCAGTTTCAAATTCTATCTCTATGGTTTGTTTACTGTTGATGTAGACCTATGCAGAGACTGGGGAAAATCACTTTCCTGGAGAGGGGTTGCCAAGCTTCCAAAAAACCACGAATGGCCTGAAATCTCAGGAAACATTTTTTCACCCAAACTTGATGATACTTTCAGTTAATGATCAGTACACCAATCCCACTTGGCTCACCAAATTTCGTTCTTCTAGGTTAAACCGTTCGTTTGCAGTAACTGTTTTCATTTTTAGGTTTCACTCTCTTTTCTCCAATACATATACATGTATTTGGAACTCTAAATCAAACACGGATGTGCTACCCTTTGAAACTTGATACAATAAAGCAGTTTCAAGTTCTATCTCTATGGTTTGTTTGCTATTGATGTATCCTTATGCAGAAAGTGGCGAAAATCACTTTCCTGGAGAGGGGTTGCCAAGCTTCCAAAAAGCTATGATTTAGCTGAAATCTCAGCAAACATTTTTTCACCCAATCTTGATGATACTTTCAGGTAATGATCAGTACACCAATCCCACTTGGCTCACCAAATTTTGTTTTTCTAGGTTAATCCGTTCGTTTGCAGTAACCGTTTTTATTTTTAGGTTTCACTCTCTTTTCTCCTATACGGATACATGTATTTGGAACTCTAAATCCAACACGGTTTGTGCTAGGTCTTTGAAATTTTACACAATAACGCAGTTTCAAGTTCTATCTCTATGGTTTGTTTGCTGTTGATGTAGCCCTAACCAGAAACTGGCGAAAATCACTTTCCTGTAAAGGGTGTGCCAAGCTTCCAAAAAAGTACGATTTTCCTGAAATTTCAGGAAACATTTTTTCACCCAATCTTGGTGATACTTTTAGGTAATGATCAGTACACCAATCCCACTTGGCTCACCAAATTTTGTTCTTCTCGGTTAAACCGTTCGTTTGCCGTAACCGTTTTCATTTTTAGGTTTCACTCTCTTTTCTCCTATACATATACATGTATTTTGAACTCAAAATCAAACACGGATTGTGCTAGCCCTTTGAAACTTGATAGAATAAAGCAGTTTGAAGTTCTATCTCTATGGTTTGCTTGCTGTTGATGTATCCCTATTCAGAGACTGGTGAAAATCACTTTCCTGGAGAGGGGTTGCCAAGCTTCCAAAAAAGTACGAATTGCCTGAAATCTCAGGAAACATTTTTTCACCCAATCTTGATGATACTTTCACGTAATGATCAGTACACCAATTCCAATTGGCTCACCAAATTTCGTTTTGGTAGGTTAAACCGTTCGTTTGCGGTAACCGTTTTCATTTTTAGGTTTCACTGTTTTTCTCCTATACGGATACATGTATTTGAAACTCTAAATCAAACACCTTTTTTGCTAGCTCTTTGAAACTAGACACAATAAAGCAGTTTCAAGTTCTATCTCTATGGTTTGTTTGCTGTTGATGTAGCCCTAACCAGAAACTGGCGAAAATGACTTTTCTGTAAAGGGTGTGCCAAGCTTCCAAATTAGTAGGATTTTCCTGAAATCTCTGGAAACATTTTTTCACCCAATCTTGGTGATACTTTCAGGTAATGATCAGTACACCAATCCCACTTGGCTCACCAAATTTCGTTATTCTAGGTTAAACCGTTCGTTTGCAGTAACCGTTTTCATTTTTAGGTTTCACTCTGTTTTCTCCTATACGGATACATGTATTTGGAACTCTAAATCAAACACCATTTGTGCTAGGTATTGAAACTTGACACAATAACAAAGTTTCAAGTTCTATCTCTATGGTTTGTTTGCTGTTGATGTAGTCCTAAGCAGAGACTGGCGAGAATCACTTTCATGGAAAGAAGTTGTCAAGCTGCCAGAAAACTACTAGTTTCCTGAAATCTCAGAAAACACTTTTTCACCCAATCTTGATGATTCTTTCAGGGAATGATCAGTACACCAATCTCACTTTGCTCACCAAATTTCGTTATTCTAGGTTAAACCGTTCGTTTGCAGTAACCATTTTCATTTTAAGTTTCACTCTGTTTTCTCCTATACAGATACATGTTTGTGGAACTCTAAATCAGACACGGTTTGTGCTAGCTCTTTGAAACTTGACACAATAAAGTAGTTTCAAGTTCTATCTCTATGGTTTGTTTGCTGTTGTTGTAGCCGTAAGCAGAGACTGGCGAGAATCTCTTTCATGGAAAGGGGTTGCCAAGCTTCCAGAAAACTACGAGTTGCCTGAAATCTCAGCAAACACTTTTTCACCCAATCTGGATGCTACTTTCAGGGAATGATCAGTACACCAATCCCACTTGGCTCACCAAATTTTTTTCTTCTAGGTTAAACAGTTCGTTTGCAGTAACCGTTTTCATTTTTAGGTTTCACTCTGTTTTCTCCTATACGGATACATGTATTTGGAACTCTAAATCAAACACGGTTTGTGCTAGCTCTTTGAAACTTGACACAATAAAGCAGTTTCAAGTTCTATCTCTATAGTTTTTTTGCTGTTAATGTAGCCCTAACCAGAAACTGGCGAAAATCACTTTCTTGTAAAGGGTGTGCAAGCTTCCAAAAAAGTACGATTTTTCTGAAATCTCAAGAAATATTTATTCACCCAATCTTGGTGATACTTTCAGGTAATGATCAGTACACCAATCCCACTTGGCCTACCAAATTTCGTACCTGTATGTTAAACCGTTTGTTTGCAGTAACCGTTTTCATTTTTAGGATTCACTCTCTTTTCTCCTATACTTATACATGTATTTGAAACTCTAAATGAAACACGGATTGTGCTAGCTCTTAGAAATTTGACACTATAAAGCAGTTTCAAGTTCTATCTCTATGGTTTGTTTGCTGTTGATGTATCCCTAAGCAGAGACTTCGAAAATCACTTTCCTGGAGAGGGGTTGCCAAGCTTCCAAAAAACTACGAATTGCCTGAAATCTCAGCAAATATTTTATCACCCAATCTTGATGATACATTCAGGTAATGACCAGTACATCAATCCCACTTGGCCTACCAAATTTCGTAATTCTAGGTTAAACCGTTCGTTTTCAGGAACCGTTTTCATTTTTAGGTTTCACTCTGTTTTCTCCTATACGGATACATGTATTTGGAACTCTAAATCAAACACGGTTTTTGGTAGCTCTTTGAAACTTGACACAGTAAAGCAGTTTCAAGTTCTATCTCTATGGTTTGTTTGCTGTTGATGTAGCCCTAAGCAGAGACTGGCGAAAATCACTTTCCTGGAGAGGGGTTGCCAAGCTTCCAAAAAACTACGATTGGCCTGAAATCTCAGGAAACATTTTTTCACCCAATCTTGATGATACTTTAAGGTAATGATCAGTACACCATTCCCACTTGGCCTACGAAAATTCGTACTTCTAGGTTAAACCGTTCGTTTGCAGTAACCGTTTTCATTTTTAGGTTTCACTCTCTTTTTTCCTATACGGATACATGTATTTGGAACTCTAAATCAAACACGGTTTGTGCTAGCTCTTTGAAACTTGACACAATAAAGCAGTTTCAAGTTCTATCTCTATGGTTTGTTTGCTGTTGATGTAGCCCTATGGAGAGCCTGGCGAAAATCACTTTCCTGGAGAGGGGTTGCCAAGCTTCCAAAAAACCACGAATGGCCTGAAATCTCAGGAAACATTTTTCACCCAATCTTGATGATACTTTCAGGTAATGATCAGTACACCAATCCCACTTGGCTCACCAAATTTCGTTCGTCTAGGTTAAACCGTTCGTTTGCAGTAACCGTTTTCATTTTTAGGTTTCACTCTCTTTTCTCCTATACATATACATGTATTTGGAACTCTAAATCAAACACGGATTGTGCTAGCCCTTTGAAACTTGATAGAATAAAGCAGTTTGAAGTTCTATCTCTATGGTTTGTTTGCTGTTGATGTATCCCTATGCAGAGTCTGGGAAAATCACTTTCCTGGAGAGGGGTTGCCAAGCTTCCAAAAAACTACGATTGGCCTGAAATGTCTGGAAATATTTTTTCACCCAATCTTGATGATACTTTTAGGTAATGATCAGTACACCAATCCCACTTGGCCTACTAAATTTCGTACTTCTAGGTTAAACCGTTCGTTTGCAGTAACCGCTTTCATTTTTAGGTTTCACTCTGTTTCTCCTATACGGATACATGTATTTGGAACTCTAAATAAAACACGGTTTGTGCTAGTTCTTTGAAACTTGACAAAATAAAGCAGTTTCAAGTTCTATCTGTATGGTTTGTTTGCTGTTGATGTAGCCCTAAGCAGAGACTGGCGAAAATCACTTTCCTGGAGAGGGGTTGCCAAGCTTCCAAAAAGTATGATTTGCCTGAAATCTCAGGAAACATTTTTCACCCAACCTTGATGATGCTTTCAGGTAATGATAAGTAGACCAATCCCACTTGGCTCACCAAATTTCGTTCTTCTAGGTTAAACTGTTCGTTTGCAGTAACCGTTTTCATTTTTAGGTTTCACTCTCTTTTCTCCTATACAGACACATGTATTTGGAACTCTAAATAAAACACGGTTTGTGCTAGCTCTTGGAAACTTGACACAATAAAGCAGTTTCAAGTTTAATCTCTATGGTTTGTTTGCTGTTGATGTAGCCCTAAGCAGAGACTGGCGAACATCACTTTCCTGGAGAGGGGTTGCAAAGCTTCCAAAAAAGTACGATTTTTCTGAAATCTCAGCAAACATTTTTCACCCAATATGATGATACTTTCAGGTTTTGATCAGTACACCAATCCCACTTTGTTCACCAAATTTCATTCTTCTAGGTTAAACCGCTCATTTGCAGTAATCGTTTTTTATTTTTAGGTTTTACTCTGTTTTCTCTTATACGGATACATGTATTTGGAACTCTAAATCAAACACCGTTTGTGCTAGGTCTTTGAAACTTGACACAATAACGCAGTTTCACGTTCTATCTCTATTGTTTGTTTGCTGTTGATGTAGCCCTAAGCAGAGACTGGGGAAAATCCCTTTCCTGGAGAGGGGTTGCCAAGCTTCCAAAAAGTACGATTTGCCTGAAATCTCAGGAAACATTTTTCACCCAAACTTGATGATACTTTCAGGTAATGATCAGTACACCAATCCCACTTGGCTCACCAAATTTCGTTCTTCTAGGTTATACTGTTCGTTTGCAGTAACCGTTTTCTTTTTTAGGTTTCACTCTCTTTTCTCCTATACATATACATGTATTTGGAACTCTAAATCAAACACGGTTTGTGCTAGCTCTTTGAAACTTGACACAATAATGCAGTTTCAAGTTCTATCTCTATGGTTTGTGTCACGACCCCCTTGCCCGCAAGGAGGACGCGACTCAGGAATCTTCTTTCAGCAGTTTATTCAGGCCCTTGATATTCTTCTAATAATTCTTCTAATTCCCGGAATAATAATTGGATGCCCCTCCCAGCCTTAATAAAGTACCTCGAACCCCAATGCGAAGCTGCCACGTGTACCCTTCTCACAGGGTGCTAGAAAACGACACGCCAACTTTCTTTGATAAGGAGTTGACAATACGCCAACTCTCTCTGATATGGAGTTGTCCTTCACAGACCACAGCGGAGCCAGCGCCATCATGTAATGGCGACCACAGTCCGCAGGAACGGCTCACCACAGCTCCCCCTTTTTGTTTCACTAAGACAATACAGTCGAGAGTAGAGGTCCTATCCCACTGTGCAGAAGTGGCTGCATAGTATGGCCCAGCCCTAGGGGGCGCCTTCCCCAGATCTGACACCATATCAGCCGACGCCTTTTTTTGTGGGGCGGGGCGGAGACAAGTCAAACCCGCATGCAATAGGACATGCTCCTTTTGAGTTCCCTCTTCTCAATGGATCACTCAAGTGCAGTGCCTTGCCTCGCATCCTGTATCGTGACGATGGTGAGTAAGAGGGAATAGCTGAGGTTGAACTGTGGCTGTCTAGAAGTACAACTACAAACAAGTTGGCAGCATCCTGAAAGAAAGGCACGGACTTTAAAGTGATAGATAAAGACCAGTGTGGAAACCCTTTTGCGTGCAATGGCAACAAGACCTGCAGAGTGCAAGGGCTTTCCAGCACTAAAAGAAAGACAAAAGAAGGACATGTCGAACCCAGTGAAATGTTAGAATAACTTGGGGTGCAACGACCATGTCAAAGGCACTAGTGTAGAAACCATTCTGCGTGCAATGGTAGCAAGACTGGCAGAGTGCAAGGGCTTTCTGACACTAAGAGAATAACGAGGAAAGACATGTCAATCCCAGTGCAATGTTATAATAACTTGGGGTGCAATGACCATGTCAAAGATTTACTGTTTAAGATGCGCAAGCCAGACCTGAGGTGAGTTGCCAGTTTCTAAAGCAGCAAGAGCTTGTGTGATCATAGCCTTATCTTGAGCACTACGAGCTTTAAGGCAACAGAGAAACCACAAACAGAGGAACATACCAAAACTACACAGTGCACCAAAAATGCCTACTCCCACCCACTCCTTAAAAAAGGAAAAAGCAGAAGATATCCAATTGGTGAATTTACCCAGAGTCACGGGATCGACACGGGTACTATTCAAGACAGCTATCTGGGTTAGTTGAGACTGGATCATGTCTTCCGCTTCCATGGACCAATTCCCGGCCAGATATCCACCAATGATGTGGGAAGCATTCCTGGAATCATTAAATCTGACAGAGGTTATACATAAATGTGCACGTTGGTCAATGCAGCCTAAAAGTACTAGGTCAGCTAATTCCTCTACCTGAGCTTAAAGAAAATCTATTCTTTGGTTGGTAGCTAAAATCCCTGACAAAATATGTTGATTAATCACATTTTGCGATTCAAGTATAGTGGACGATTGTTGAACAACTTGATTAATGGTGGCAGCAGTTTGTACTTGACTGGCCATGGCTACTCCGGCCGTAACTGCTGCAGCAGCAGATGCTGCCACGGCTGTCACTATAGCTGCTGTGATTCCAAAATCTCTGCGGACTCTAAGTAGCTCTACAATAGGAAATTTATCTGGATCCGCAGTGACTGGGATTGGGACAAATGTTGGAATTTTCATTATCACTGCTACAGTCCAAGAACCATTCCAACACTCAGATAAGAAACAGGTAATATTAGAACAATCCAGCATCCCTGATGAGGTGTCATTAGCTAAGAGGAACAGGAACAGGGATTGGATACAGACCATTGCAGGAGGCAATGTGGCACTATGTAACAGAGAGTTGAACGAAACAGATGTAAGCCTATTACCTCGTTCACTCTCCTTAGTAGTGCCAGAAACATTAGCCAGCCAACTTTTGGCTCCTAGTAATTGAGCCAATGCAGAAATATCGGCTGAAGCCCCCTTCTCATTGGAAATGAGCCATTGAAACCAGGACCAACCTGTTCCTGTAGAGGAGTTGGCATTGTTGTTAAAGTTGTAAACATATCTCTTCAGAGGGGGGGAAAAGGAGAAACCTTTAGCAACTTGATGTTTCTCCCAAGAATGATCCTGACAAGGTGTAAATGTTGGGGGAAAACCAAAATTAGGGGTACAGTAAGGAGAGGCCTTGAAATGAGTGGCATTGCAAGTACTATTAGAAGAAGGAGGCATTGGGATTAATACCTCGGAGATAATAGCTAAAGTAGTTATGTTTAAAACAGAGCTAGTTGCGGGGGTACCTGAGCCTGATTGCTACCCTGAAACTACTTGGCTCAATACAGCACTGAGAATACTCCCTGAGACTCAACTGGACCGCAATGGGTCCTCCCAGTTAGTCAAATTTTTGGTCTTAAGGCTAATACAATTAGTGTTCCCAAGGCTGAAACAAAAAACTCCTGTGAGATTAACTTGAGACTGGTTAAAAATAATTTCCATGTCCCCTCTAGGAGAGGCACAAGGAGCAGACATCTCACATGAGGTAGAAAAAAGAGTGAGGAGGACACTAGAATTACTATGAACTGGCATTGGCATTGGCCATGCCCGTGCCACTGCCCACCACTGCATTGGTGTCATCTGTACCGTTGGCACCAGCATCAGAGCCAGAGCACTCATCAGAATGAAGCTCCTCATCATGGGACTGTTGTGGCACCTCCTGCTGCTGGTTAGTAGATCTCGAGACTCTTCTTGTCAGGCGTTCAGGGATCCACAGCGGCTTTGTGCGATCCTGGGGAAAAACACATACAGATCCTCGTGCCCATGTCAGCACGGGGTCAGGGCGTTCCATTGGCCCGTAAGAACATCCTTCCACTTAACATAGCCAGTCACAGAGGGCTGAGGGGACACATGTCTATCGGCCGCAGAGCGGCCATGAATATCCAAATTCAAAAAATTAATGGTAAAAAGAGCTAAGGACAGGCGTTCTTTAGGAGTATGGTCAACTCCTATTCCCCCTTTTTGTTTTTCTAAGGTTTCTTTTAAGGTGCGGTGGGCACGTTCAACAATGTCTTGTCCTTGAGGATTGTAAGGCAACCCATGAGCAAGTTGTACTCCCATAGTAGAACAAAAAGATGTAAACTGTCTGCCCGTATAAGCAGGTCCATTATCAGTCTTAAGGGATGCAGGTGCACCCCATGCTGCCCATGCCTCTAAGCAATGAGTAATGACATTACGTGCCTTTTCTCCCGATAAAGCAGAAGCATGAATAATTCCAGAGTATGTGTCAATAGAAACATGTACATATTTGAGGTTACCAAAGTCAGGCACGTGAGTTACGTCCATTTGCCAGACAACCAATGGCTTCAATCCTCGTGGGTTTACACCATAAGTAGGAGGATGAAGAAATGTGACACAATGGGGACATTGTAACACTATCTGACGAGCATCTGCTCTTGAGATGGAAAAACGTCTGAGCAGTGTCATAGCATTGACATGAAAGTTGTGATGAAACAATTTAGCTTCTTCTAAGGAGGAGGCCAAGCATACCAACTGGCTTCTAGTTGCCGAGTCAGCACAGGCATTACCCTGTGATAACAGGCCAGGAAGAGAGGTGTGAGCCCGAATGTGCATTGGATAGAAAGGGGCAGTACGGCTACGGATAAGCTGTTGAAGCTGATTAAAGTAAGCAGATACATTATGGGTGTCACTAATAGCTCCTACAGCCTCCAGAATTTTGAGCGCCTGCACCACATAGATGGAGTCCGAAATGAGATTGAAAGGAAAAGAACACTGTTTAAAAACTTCAGTGACAATTTGTAGTTCTACCCATTGTTGATTTCCAGGAGCAAATTGATGCTGGGCAGGGGGAGAGGCATTAATCACATAAGCTCCCATTCCAGACTTAGAGCCATCAGTAAAGATGTTAACAGCCCCCGGAATTGGAGTAGGTGAAGTCACTTTAGGGAAAATGATGGGATGTTCTTTAACAAAATGCAGTAATGGATGAGAAGGGTAATGATTGTCAATATCCCCTTGAAACGAGCAACATAGAATGGCCCAGTTTTCTAGAGTAGCACACAAAACATTAATTTGAGCTTTAGAATAGGGTATGATAAGAGAAGAAGGTGCTTGTCCAAAAAATTAAATGCTCTGTTGAATCCCTCTAAGTGCTAACGCTGCAACAGCATCAGGATAGTATTCTAAAGATTTTCCTGGGGATACATGTGGGTGGATCCATAGTAAAGGCCCATCTTGCCACAGTACTCCAGTAGGCTGCCGCATAGTGGCAAGCACACATAACTGGAAAGGTATATCACTCTGGATCCTGCATAGAGTAGCATGTTGTATAGCTTCTTCTACTTTTATAAGGGCCGCTCTGGCCTCTTTAGTGAGGGTACGAGGGGAAGTAAGATCTGAATTGCCCTTAAGAATAGCATACAAAGGCTGGAGCACGATATTAGGAATATGTAAATAACCTCTTATCCAATTAATATCTCCCAACAGTTTTTGAAAATCATTTAGAGTTTGGAGATCTTGAGTTCTTATAGTAACTTTTTGTGGTTTTAATATGTCATATCCAATCGTCGCTCCCAAATACTGAATAGAATCCCCTGTTTGAACCTTTTCAGGTGCAATATGTAATCCATATTGAGCTAACAACTTCCCCAGGTCTTTATAGGCCTCATTAACTGACTGTTGTAATTTGGCTGCCAATAATACATCATCCATATAATGAATAATCTTGATGGAATGATATTTTTTTCTGAGAGGTGCGAGTGCCTTCCCTACATACATCTGACAAATCGTAGGACTGTTAGACATTTTCTGTGGTAAAACAACCCACTCAAACCTTTGATCTGGTTCCTCGTGATTACACGAGGGAAGGGTGAAGGCAAAACGCTGTGAGTCTTTAGGATGCAAAGGAATAGAAAAGAAACAGTCTTTAATGTCAATAGCAATGATATGCCAGCCCTGAGGAACAGAGGAAAGCAGTGGCAGCCCTCTTTGAATGGGCCCCATAAGTTGCATTTGAGCATTAACTGCTCGTAAATCATGCAGTAGGTGCCACTTCCCTGATTTTTTCTTAATGACAAATATGGGAGTATTCCATGGAAAAGTAGAATGTTGAATGTGGCCCAAGTCAAGTTTTTCTTTAACTAGGTCATGGGCTGCTGCCAATTTAGCCGAGGGAAGGGGCCACTGAGGCACCCAATCAGGCTCCTCAGTGAGCCAAGTTATGGGTATTTGAGCTTGATAAGGGGCATGGCTCTATCAGGATCTCCAAAAATCTTTCCAGCGGCATCCACCATCCTTGCTACAAAATCTGAAAAGGGTTCTGTAGGGCCTTGTATAATTTCAGTCAGGTTACCAGACACCTCTCCTCTATTTGGAAGTGATTTCCATGCCCGAATGCAAATATTATTAATCTGGTCATATGCTTCAAGAGGAAATCCTGTCTGTTGATTAGCAAATCTCCCTTGCCCCAAAAGCATGTCTTTGTCCCAATGGGGGTGTCCTGCTGCATGATTTTGGGCAGCCTGCTCTGCTGTGCCCTCTAGCACAAATGCTCTCCAGTCCAAATATTTGCCTGGGGAGATGCAAGCCCGAACGAGGCTAGCCCAATCAGAGGGAGTCATGCAGTATCTGGACAGATTCTCTATCTGAGTTAGTGTAAAAGCGGCATCAACCCCATAAGTGCGCACAGACTCTGCCAGAGTCTTTACAATTTTGAAATCCAAAAGCTCATGAAATCTTCCCCTATTATCATCCTGAAAAACTGGATAAGCAAGACCCATCTCAGAGTTAACAGCCCTCCATGTTTGGGCGTGGAAAATTCGTCGCGAAACACCCCCGCCATACGGAGGCGGATCGGGAGGCTGTCCTGTCTTGAGCCCTTGCTTATCTCTGTTCCCTGTACCTAAACTCCCTAGCTGCCGAGACAGCGTCTCCAGCTCCTCCTCTTCATTATCTTCTACCTCTGACCCACTTTCACATGGGGGCGTGCGCAGCACACTGAGATCTGGATACAGTCTCCTCTCATTCTCCACGCCCCGCACACTCCCCTCTTCCTGAGACACTTCATTCTCTGTTGTTTCTGATTTTTCCTCATGTAATTGTTCTAAAACTTCTTGCCCTTTAACAAGCGCTTCTTGGCATCTGTCATCCGTAAGGCAACTACGGACCATCTTCCAGAGGGGTATCACCCCGCCCTCTAACATGCCCTGCTCACGAGCAAAATCAAGGTCTTTGCCTAATTTATCCCAGCTGGGTGTAGTGAGGCTGCCTGAAAATGCAAACCATGGTGCAGCTGTATCTACCCTCTGTAAAAATCTCTCTAAGGTACTGTGTTTCACCTCCAGTCCCTTGGAACGTAAAAGGCCATCTAGGGCCAGAAGAAGTGGACTTGAAGTCATGGCACCCATGACGCAACACAAGAAAACACAGAAATCGAAAGTAAAAATGCACAAAAACAAAACGAAAATACACAGAAAACAAAACGAAAATACAGAGTGCAATTGCTATGAGATGTAACGCCCTCACTTTATTTACAGAGGAGCAGGTACCTTTTATCGCTCCCTCGTTCTTCTAGGTTAAACCGTTCGTTTGCAGTAACCGTTTTCATTTTTAGGTTTCATTCTGTTTTTTGCTATACAGATACATGTATTTGGAACTCTAAATCAAACACGGGTTGTGCTAGCTCTTTGAAACTTGACACAATAATGCAGTTTCAAATTCTATCTCTATGGTTTGTTTGCTGTTCATGTAGCCCTAAGCAGAGACTGGCGAAAATCACTATCCTGGAGAGGCGTTGCAAATCTTCCAAAAAAGTACAATTTTCCTGAAATCTCAGCAAACATTTTCACACCCAATCTTGATGATACTTTCAGGTAATGATCAGTACACCAATCCCACTTGGCTCACCAAATTTCGTACTTCTAGGATAAACCGTTCGTTTGCAGTAACCATTTTCGTTTTTAGGTTTTACTGTGTTTTCTCCTATATGGATACATGTATTTGGAACTCTAAATCAAACACTGTTTGTACTAGGTCTTTGAAACTTGACACAATAACGCAGTTTCAAGTTCTATCTCTATGGTTTGTTTGCTGTTGATGTAGCCCTAAGCAGAGACTGGCGAAAATCACTTTCCTGAAGAGGGGTTGACAACCTTCCAAAAAACTACGATTGGCCTGAAATCTCAGGAAACATTTTTTCACCCAATCTTGATGATACTTTCAGGCAATGATCAGTACACCAATCCCACTTGGCTCACCAAATTTGGTTTTTCTAGGTTAAACCGTTCATTTGCAGTAACCGTTTTCATTTTTAGGTTTCACTCTCTTTTCTCCTATATGGATACATGTATTTGGAACTCTAAATCATACACGGTTTGTGCTAGCTCTTTGAAACTTGACACAATAAAGTAGTTTCAAGTTCTATCTCTATGGTTTGTTTGCTGTTGATGTAGCCCTAAGCAGAGACTGGCAAAAATCACTTTCCTGAAGAGGGGTTACCAAATTTCAAAAAACTACGATTGCCCAGAGATCTCAGGAAACATTTTTTCACCCAATCTTGATGATACTTTCAGGTAATGATCAGTACACCAGTCCCACTTTGCTCACCAAATTTCGTTCTTCTAGGTTAAACCATTCATTTGCAGTAACCGTTTTCATTTTTAGGTTTCACTCTCTTTTCTCCTATACGGATACATGTATTCGGAACTCTAAATCAAACACGGTTTGTGCTAGCTCTTTGAAACTTGACACAACAAAGTAGTTTCAAGTTCTATCTCTATGGTTTGTTTGCTGTTGATGTAGCCCTAAGCAGAGACTGGCGAAAATCACTTTCCTGGAGAGGAGTTGCCAAGCTTCCAAATAGTACGATTTGCCGGAAATCTCAGCAAACATTTTTCACCCAATCTTGATGATACTTTCAGGTAATGATCAGTACACCAGTCCCACTTTGCTCACCAAATTTCGTTCTTCTAGGTTAAACCATTCATTTGCAGAAACCGTTTTCATTTTTAGGTTTCACTCTCTTTCTCCTATACGGATACATGTATTTGGAACTCTAAATCAAACACGGTTTGTGCTAGCTCTTTGAAACTTGACACAACAAAGTAGTTTCAAGTTCTATCTCAATGGTTTGTTTGCTGTTGATGTAGCCCTAAGCAGAGACTGGCGAAAATCACTTTCCTGGAGAGGAGTTGCCAAGTTTCCAAATAGTACGATTTGCCTGAAATCTCAGCAAACATTTTTCACCCAATCTTGATGATACTTTCAGGTAATGATCAGTACACCAGTCCCACTTTGCTCACCAAATTTCGTTCTTCTAGGTTAAACGATTCGTTTGCAGTAACCGTTTTCATTTTTAGGTTTCACTCTCTTTTCTCCTATACGGATATATGTATTTGGAACTCTAAATCAAACACGGTTTGTTCTAGCTATTTGAAACTTGACACAGTAAAGTAGATTCAAGTTCTATCTCTATGGTTTGTTTGCTGTTGATGTAGCACTAAGCAGAGACTTGCGAAAATCACTTTCCTTGAGAGGGGTTGCCAAGCTTCCAAAAAGTACGATTTGCATGAAATCTCAGGAAACATTATTTCACCCAATCTTGATGATACTTTCAGGTAATGATCAGTACTCCAATCTCACTTGGCTCACCAAATTTCGTTATTCTAGGTTAAACTGTTCCTTGGCAGTAACCGTTTTCATTTTTAGGTTTCACTCTGTTTTCTCCTATATAAATACATGTATTTGGAACTCTAAATCAAACACGGTTTGTGCTAGCTCTTTGAAACTTGACACAATAAAGCAGTTTTAAGTTCTATTTCTATGGTTTGCTTGCTGTTGATGTAGCACTAAGCAGAGACTTGCGAAAATCACTTTCCTGGAGAGGGTTTGCCAAGCTTCCAAAAAACTAAGATTGGCCTAAAATCTCAGCAAATATTTTTTCACCCAATCTTGATAATACTTTCAGGTTATGATCAGTACACCAATCCCACTTTGCCTACCAAATTTCGTTCTTCTAGGTTAAACCGTTCGTTTGCAGTAACCTTTTTTCATTTTTAGGTTTCACTCACTTTTGTCATATACGGATACATGTATTTGGAACACTAAATCAAACACGGTTTGTGCTATCTCTTTGAAACTTGACACAATAAAGCATTTTCAAGTTCTATCTCTATGGTTTGTTTGCTGTCGATGTAGCCCTAAGCAGAGACTCTCGAAAATCACTTTCCTGGAGAGGGGTTGCCAAGCTTCCAAAAAACTACGATTTGCCTGAAATATCAGCAAACATTTTGTCACCCAATCTTGATGATACTTTTTGGTAATGATCAGTACACCAGTCCGAATTTGCTCACCAAATTTCGTTCTTCTAGGTTAAACCGTTCGTTTCCAGTAAACGTTTTCATTTTTAGGTTTCACTCTGTTTTCTGCTATACGGATACATGTATTTGGAACTCTAAATCAATACGGTTTGTGCTAGCTCTTTGAAACCTGACACAATAAAGCAGTTTCAAGTTCTATCTCTATGGTTTTTTTGCTGTTGATGTAGCCCTAAGCAGAGGCTGGCGAAAATCACTTTCCTGTAGAGGGGTGGCCAAGCTTCCAAAAAATTACGATTTCCCTGAAATCACAGCAAATATTTTTTCACCCAGTCTTGATGATACTTTCAGGTAATGATCAGTACACCAATCCCACTTTGCCTACCAAATTATGTTCTTCTAGGTTAAACCGTTCGTTTGCAGTAACCTTTTTTCATTTTTAGGTTTCACTCTCTTTTCTCCTATACGGATACATGTATTTGGAACTCTAAATCAAACACGGTTTGTGCTAGGTCTTTGAAACTTGACACAATAAAGCATTTTCAAG
Organism: Ictidomys tridecemlineatus; assembly: GCF_052094955.1. Taxonomy (NCBI): domain Eukaryota; kingdom Metazoa; phylum Chordata; class Mammalia; order Rodentia; family Sciuridae; genus Ictidomys; species Ictidomys tridecemlineatus. Next base: position 85,027,459 of record NC_135483.1, read on the forward strand.
TTCTATTTCTATGGTTTCTTTGCTGTTGATGTAGTCCTAAGCAGAGACTGGCGATAATCACTTTCCTGAAGAGGGGTTGACAACCTTCCAAATAACTACGATTGGCCTGAAATCTCAGGAAACATTTTTTCACCCAATCTTGATGATAAATTCAGGTAATAATTAGTACACCAATCCCACTTGGCTCACCAAATTTCGTTCTTCTAGGTTAAACCATTCGTTTGAAGTAAGCGTTTTCATTTTTAGGTTTCACTCTCTTTTCTCCCATACATACACATGTACTTGGAACTCTAAGTCAAACACGGTTTGTGCTAGCTCTTTGAAACTTGAAACAATAAAGTAGTATCAAGTTCTATCTCTATCGTTTGTTTGCTGTTGATGTAGCCCTAAGCAGAGACTGGCGAAAATCACTTTCCTGGAGAGGGGTTGCCAAGCTTCCAAAAAACTACAATTTGCCTGAAATCTCAGCAAACATTTTTTCACCCAATCTTGATGATACTTTCAGGTAATGATCAGTACACCAATCCCACTTTGCCTACTAAATTTCGTTCTTCTAGGTTAAACCGTTTGTTTGGAGTAACCTTCTTTCCTTTTTAGCTTTCACTCACTTTTCTCATATACGGATACATGTATTTGGAACACTAAATCAAACACGGTTTGTGCTATCTCTTTGAAACTTGACACAATAAAGCATTTTCAAGTTCTATCTCTATGGTTTGTTTGCTGTTGATGTAGCCCTAAGCAGAGACTGGCGAAAATCACTTTCCTGGAGAGGGGTTGCCAAGTTTCCAAAAAACTACGATTTGCCTGAAATCACAGCAAACATTTTGTCACCCAATCTTGATGATACTTTCAGGTAATGATCAGTACACCAAGCCCACTTTGCCTACCAAATTTCGTTTTTCTAGTTTAAACCGTTTGTTTGCAGTAACCTTTTTTCATTTTTAGGTTTCACTCTCTTTTCTCCTATACGGATACATGTATTTGAAACTCTAAATCAAACACGGTTTGTGCTAGCTCTTTGAAACTTGACACAATAAAGCATTTTCAAGTTCTATCTCTATGGTTTGTTTGCTGTTGATGTAGCCCTAAGCAGAGACTGGCGAAAATCACTTTCCTGGAGAGGGTGGCCAAGCTTCCAAAAAAGTACGATTGGCCTGAAATCTCAGCAAACATTTTTTCACCCAATCTTGATGATACTTTCAGGTAATGATCAGTACACCAATCCACTTGGCCTACCAAATTTCGTACTTCTAGGTTAAACCGTTCGTTTGCAGTAACCGTTTTCATTTTTAGGTTTCACTCTCTTTTCTCTTATATGGATACATGTATTTGGAACTCTAAATCAAACACGGTTTTTGCTAGCTCTTTGAAACTTGACACAATAAAGCAGTTTCAAGTTCTATCTCTATGGTTTGTTTGCTGTTGATGTAGCCCTAAGCAGAGACTCTCGAAAATCACTTTCCTGGAGAGGGGTTGCCAAGCTTCCAAAAAAAACAATTTGCCTGAAATCTCAGCAAACATTTTTTCACCCAATGTTGATGATACTTTCAGGTAATGATCAGTACACCAATCCCACTTTGCCTACCAAATTTCGTTTTTCTAGTTTAAACCGTTTGTTTGCAGTAACCTTTTTTCATTTTTAGGTTTCACTCTCTTTTCTCCTATACGGATACATGTATTTGGAACTCTAAATCAAACACGGTTTGTGCTAGCTCTTTGAAACTTGACACAATAAAGAATTTTCAAGTTCTATCTCTATGGTTTGTTTGCTGTTGATGTAGCCCTAAGCAGAGACTGGCGAAAATCACTTTCCTGGAGATGGGTGGCCAAGCTTCCTAAAAAGTACGATTGGCCTGAAATCTCAGCAAACATTTTTTCACCCAATCTTGATGATACTTTCAGGTAATGATCAGTACACCAATCCACTTGGCCTACCAAATTTCGTACTTCTAGGTTAAACCGTTCGTTTGCAGTAACCGTTTTCATTTTTAGGTTTCACTCTCTTTTCTCTTATATGGATACATGTATTTGGAACTCTAAATCTAACACGCTTTGTGCTAGCTCTTTGAAACTTGACACAATAAAGCAGTTTCAAATTCTATCTCTACGGTTTGTTTGCTGTTGATGTAGCCCTAAGCAGAGACTGGAGAAAATCACTTTCCTGGAGAGGGGTTGCCAAGCTTCCAAAAAAGTACGATTTGCCTGAAATCTCAGCAAACATTTTTTCACCCAATCTTGATGATACTTTCAGGTTATGATCAGTACACCAATCCCACTTTGCCTACCAAATTTCGTTCTTCTAGGTTAAACCGTTCGTTTGCAGTAACCTTTTTTCATTTTTAGGTTTCACTCACTTTTGTCATATACGGATACATGTATTTGGAACACTAAATCAAACACGGTTTGTGCTATCTCTTTGAAACTTGACACAATAAAGCATTTTCAAGTTCTATCTCTATGGTTTGTTTGCTGTCGATGTAGCCCTAAGCAGAGACTCTCGAAAATCACTTTCCTGGAGAGGGGTTGCCAAGCTTCCAAAAAACTACGATTTGCCTGAAATATCAGCAAACATTTTGTCACCCAATCTTGATGATACTTTTTGGTAATGATCAGTACACCAGTCCGAATTTGCTCACCAAATTTCGTTCTTCTAGGTTAAACCGTTCGTTTCCAGTAAACGTTTTCATTTTTAGGTTTCACTCTGTTTTCTGCTATACGGATACATGTATTTGGAACTCTAAATCAATACGGTTTGTGCTAGCTCTTTGAAACCTGACACAATAAAGCAGTTTCAAGTTCTATCTCTATGGTTTTTTTGCTGTTGATGTAGCCCTAAGCAGAGGCTGGCGAAAATCACTTTCCTGGAGAGGGGTGGCCAAGCTTCCAAAAAATTACGATTTCCCTGAAATCACAGCAAATATTTTTTCACCCAGTCTTGATGATACTTTCAGGTAATGATCAGTACACCAATCCCACTTTGCCTACCAAATTATGTTCTTCTAGGTTAAACCGTTCGTTTGCAGTAACCTTTTTTCATTTTTAGGTTTCACTCTCTTTTCTCCTATACGGATACATGTATTTGGAACTCTAAATCAAACACGGTTTGTGCTAGGTCTTTGAAACTTGACACAATAAAGCATTTTCAAGTTCTATTTCTATGGTTTCTTTGCTATTGATGTAGTCCTAAGCAGAGACTGGCGATAATCACTTTCCTGAAGAGGGGTTGACAACCTTCCAAATAACTACGATTGGCCTGAAATCTCAGGAAACATTTTTTCAGCCAATCTTGATGATAAATTCAGGTAATAATTAGTACACCAATCCCACTTGGCTCACCAAATTTCGTTCTTCTAGGTTAAACCATTCATTTGAAGTAACCGTTTTCATTTTTAGGTTTCACTCTCTTTTCTCCCATACATACACATGTACTTGGAACTCTAAGTCAAACACGGTTTGTGCTAGCTCTTTGAAACTTGAAACAATAAAGTAGTATCAAGTTCTATCTCTATCGTTTGTTTGCTGTTGATGTAGCCCTAAGCAGAGACTGGCGAAAATCACTTTCCTGGAGAGGGGTTGCCAAGCTTCCAAAAAACTACAATTTGCCTGAAATCTCAGCAAACATTTTTTCACCCAATCTTGATGATACTTTCAGGTAATGATCAGTACACCAATCCCACTTTGCCTACTAAATTTCGTTCTTCTAGGTTAAACCGTTCGTTTGGAGTAACCTTCTTTCCTTTTTAGCTTTCACTCACTTTTCTCATATACAGATACATGTATTTGGAACACTAAATCAAACACGGTTTGTGCTATCTCTTTGAAACTTGACACAATAAAGCATTTTCAAGTTCTATCTCTATGGTTTGTTTGCTGTTGATGTAGCCCTAAGCAGAGACTGGCGAAAATCACTTTCCTGGAGAGGGGTTGCCAAGTTTCCAAAAAACTACGATTTGCCTGAAATCACAGCAAACATTTTGTCACCCAATCTTGATGATACTTTCAGGTAATGATCAGTACACCAAGCCCACTTTGCCTACCAAATTTCGTTTTTCTAGTTTAAACCGTTTGTTTGCAGTAACCTTTTTTCATTTTTAGGTTTCACTCTCTTTTCTCCTATACGGATACATGTATTTGAAACTCTAAATCAAACACGGTTTGTGCTAGCTCTTTGAAACTTGACACAATAAAGCATTTTCAAGTTCTATCTCTATGGTTTGTTTGCTGTTGATGTAGCCCTAAGCAGAGACTGGCGAAAATCACTTTCCTGGAGAGGGTGGCCAAGCTTCCAAAAAAGTACGATTGGCCTGAAATCTCAGCAAACATTTTTTCACCCAATCTTGATGATACTTTCAGGTAATGATCAGTACACCAATCCACTTGGCCTACCAAATTTCGTACTTCTAGGTTAAACTGTTCGTTTGCAGTAACCGTTTTCATTTTTAGGTTTCACTCTCTTTTCTCTTATATGGATACATGTATTTGGAACTCTAAATCAAACACGGTTTTTGCTAGCTCTTTGAAACTTGACACAATAAAGCAGTTTCAAGTTCTATCTCTATGGTTTGTTTGCTGTTGATGTAGCCCTAAGCAGAGACTCTCGAAAATCACTTTCCTGGAGAGGGGTTGCCAAGCTTCCAAAAAAAACAATTTGCCTGAAATCTCAGCAAACATTTTTTCACCCAATGTGGATGATACTTTCAGGTAATGATCAGTACACCAATCCCACTTTGCCTACCAAATTTCGTTTTTCTAGTTTAAACCGTTTGTTTGCAGTAACCTTTTTTCATTTTTAGGTTTCACTCTCTTTTCTCCTATACGGATACATGTATTTGGAACTCTAAATCAAACACGGTTTGTGCTAGCTCTTTGAAACTTGACACAATAAAGCATTTTCAAGTTCTATCTCTATGGTTTGTTTGCTGTTGATGTAGCCCTAAGCAGAGACTGGCGAAAATCACTTTCCTGGAGAGGGGTGGCCAAGCTTCCAAAAAAGTACGATTGGCCTGAAATCTCAGCAAACATTTTTTCACCCAATCTTGATGATACTTTCAGGTAATGATCAGTACACCAATCCACTTGGCCTACCAAATTTCGTACTTCTAGGTTAAACCGTTCGTTTGCAGTAACCGTTTTCATTTTTAGGTTTCACTCTCTTTTCTCTTATATGGATACATGTATTTGGAACTCTAAATCTAACACGCTTTGTGCTAGCTCTTTCAAACTTGACACAATAAAGCAGTTTCAAGTTCTATCTCTACGGTTTGTTTGCTGTTGATGTAGCCCTAAGCAGAGACTGGAGAAAATCACTTTCCTGGAGAGGGGTTGCCAAGCTTCCAAAAAAGTACGATTAGCCTGAAATCTCAGCAAATATTTTTTCACCCAATCTTGATGATACTTTCAGGTAATGATCAGTACACCAATCCCCCTTGGCCTACCAAATTTCGTACTTCTCGATTAAACCGTTCGTTTGCAGTAACCGTTTTCATTTTTAGGTTTCACTCTCTTTTCTCTTTATGGATACATGTATTTGGAACTCTAAATCAAATACGGTTTGTGCTAGCTCTTTGAAACTTGACACAATAAAGCATTTTCAAGTTCTATTTCTATGGTTTCTTTGCTGTTGATTTAGTCCTAAGCAGAGACTGGCGATAATCACTTTCCTGAAGAGAGGTTGACAACCTTCCAAATAACTACGATTGGCCTGAAATCTCAGGAAACATTTTTTCACCCAATCTTGATGATAAATTCAGGTAATAATTAGTACACCAATCCCACTTGGCTCGCCAAATTTCGTTCTTCTAGGTTAAACCATTCGTTTGAAGTAACCGTTTTCATTTTTAGGTTTCACTCTCTTTTCTCCCATACATACACATGTACTTGGAACTCTAAGTCAAACACGGTTTGTGCTAGCTCTTTGAAACTTGAAACAATAAAGTAGTTTCAAGTTCTATCTCTATGGTTTGTTTGCTGTTGATGTAGCCCTAAGCAGAGACTGGCGAAAATCACTTTCCTGGAGAGGGGTTGCCAAGCTTCCAAAAAACTACAATTTGCCTGAAATCTCAGCAAACATTTTTTCACCCAATCTTGATGATACTTTCAGGTAATGATCAGTACACCAATCCCACTTTGCCTACTAAATTTCGTTCTTCTAGGTTAAACCGTTCGTTTGGAGTAACCTTCTCTCATTTTTAGCTTTCACTCACTTTTCTCATATACGGATACATGTATTTGGAACACTAAATCAAACACGGTTTGTGCTATCTCTTTGAAACTTGACACAATAAAGCATTTTCAAGTTCTATCTCTATGGTTTGTTTGCTGTTGATGTAGCCCTAAGCAGAGACTGGCGAAAATCACTTTCCTGGAGAGGGGTTGTCAAGTTTCCAAAAAACTACGATTTGCCTGAAATCTCAGCAAACATTTTGTCACCCAATCTTGATGATACTTTCAGGTAATGATCAGTACACCAAGCCCACTTTGCCTACCAAATTTCGTTTTTCTAGTTTAAACCGTTTGTTTGCAGTAACCTTTTTTCATTTTTAGGTTTCACTCTCTTTTCTCCTATACGGATACATGTATTTGAAACTCTAAATCAAACACGGTTTGTGCTAGCTCTTTGAAACTTGACACAATAAAGCATTTTCAAGTTCTATCTCTATGGTTTGTTTGCTGTTGATGTAGCCCTAAGCAGAGACTGGCGAAAATCACTTTCCTGGAGAGGGTGGCCAAGCTTCCAAAAAAGTACGATTGGCCTGAAATCTCAGCAAACATTTTTTCACCCAATCTTGATGATACTTTCAGGTAATGATCAGTACACCAATCCACTTGGCCTACCAAATTTCGTACTTCTAGGTTAAACCGTTCGTTTGCAGTAACCGTTTTCATTTTTAGGTTTCACTCTCTTTTCTCTTATATGGATACATGTATTTGGAACTCTAAATCAAACACGGTTTTTGCTAGCTCTTTGAAACTTGACACAATAAAGCAGTTTCAAGTTCTATCTCTATGGTTTGTTTGCTGTTGATGTAGCCCTAAGCAGAGACTCTCGAAAATCACTTTCCTGGAGAGGGGTTGCCAAGCTTCCAAAAAAAACAATTTGCCTGAAATCTCAGCAAACATTTTGTCACCCAATGTTGATGATACTTTCAGGTAATGATCAGTACACCAATCCCACTTTGCCTACCAAATTTCGTTTTTCTAGTTTAAACCGTTTGTTTGCAGTAACCTTTTTTCATTTTTAGGTTTCACTCTCTTTTCTCCTATACGGATACATGTATTTGGAACTCTAAATCAAACACGGTTTGTGCTAGCTCTTTGAAACTTGACACAATAAAGCATTTTCAAGTTCTATCTCTATGGTTTGTTTGCTGTTGATGTAGCCCTAAGCAGAGACTGGCGAAAATCACTTTCCTGGAGAGGGGTGGCCAAGCTTCCAAAAAAGTACGATTGGCCTGAAATCTCAGCAAACATTTTTTCACCCAATCTTGATGATACTTTCAGGTAATGATCAGTACACCAATCCACTTGGCCTACCAAATTTCGTACTTCTAGGTTAAACCGTTCGTTTGCAGTAACCGTTTTCATTTTTAGGTTTCACTCTCTTTTCTCTTATATGGATACATGTATTTGGAACTCTAAATCTAACACGCTTTGTGCTAGCTCTTTGAAACTTGACACAATAAAGCAGTTTCAAGTTCTATCTCTACGGTTTGTTTGCTGTTGATGTAGCCCTAAGCAGAGACTGGAGAAAATCACTTTCCTGGAGAGGGGTTGCCAAGCTTTCAAAAAAGTACGATTAGCCTGAAATCTCAGCAAATATTTTTTCACCCAATCTTGATGATACTTTCAGGTAATGATCAGTACACCAATCCCCCTTGGCCTACCAAATTTCGTACTTCTCGATTAAACCGTTCGTTTGCAGTAACCGTTTTCATTTTTAGGTTTCACTCTCTTTTCTCTTTATGGATACATGTATTTGGAACTCTAAATCAAACACGGTTTGTGCTAGCTCTTTGAAACTTGACACAATAAAGTAGTTTCAAGTTCTATCTCTATGGTTTGATTGCTTTTGATGTAGCCCTAAGCAGAGAATGGCAAAAATCACTTTACTGGAGAGGGGTTTTCAAGCTTCCAAAAAGTACGATTTGCCGGAAATCTCAGCAAAAATTTTTCACCCAATCTTGATGATACTTTTAGGTAATGATCAGTACACCAGTCTCAATTTTCTCACCAAATTTTGTTCTTCTAGGTTAAACCGTTCGTTTGCAGTAAACGTTTTCATTTTTAGGTTTCACTCTCTTTTCTCCTATACGGATACATGTATTTGGAACTCTAAATCAAACACGGTTTGTGCTAGCTCTTTGATACTTGACACAATAAACCAGTTTGAAGTTCTATCTCTATGGTTTGTTTGCTGTTGATGTAGCCCTAAGCAGAGACTGGCAAAAATCACTTTCCTGAAGAGGGGTTTCCAAGCTTTCAAAAAACTACGATTGCCCAGAAATCTCAGGAAACATTTTTTCACCCAATCTTGATGATACTTTCAGTTAATGATCAGTACACCAGTCCCACTTTGCTCACCAAATTTCGTTCTTCTAGGTTAAACCATTCATTTGCAGTAACCGTTTTCATTTTTAGGTTTCACTCTCTTTTCTCCTATACAAATACATGTATTTGGAACTCTAAATCAAACACGGTTTGTGCTAGCTCTTTGAAACTTGACACAATAAAGCAGTTTCAAGTTCCATCTCTATGGATTGTTTGCTGTTGATGTAGCTCTAAGCAGAGACTGGCGCAAATCACTTTCCTGAAGAGGGGTTGCCAAGCTTCCAAAAAACTATGATTTGCCTTAAATCTCAGGAAACATTTTTTCACCAAGTCTTGATGATACTTTCAGGTAATAATCAGTACACCAATCCCACTTGGCTCACCAAATTTCATTCTTCTAGGTTAAACCGTTCGTTTGAAGTAACCGTTTTCATTTTTAGGTTTCACTCTCTTTTCTCCTATACATATACATGTATTTGGAACTCTAAGTCAAACACGGTTCGTGCTAGCTCTTTGAAACTTGACACAATAAAACAGTTTCAAGTTCTATCTCTATGGTTTGTTTGCTGTTGATGTAGCCCTAAGCAGAGACTGGCGAAAATCACTTTCCTGAAGAGGGGTTGCCAAGCTTCCAAAAAACTACGATTTGTCTGAAATCTCAGTAAACATTTTGTCACCCAATCTTGATGATACTTTCAGATAATGATCAGTACAACAATCCCACTTGGCTCACCAAATTTCGTTCTTCTAGGTTAAACCGTTCGTTTGCAGTAACCGTTTTCAATTTTAGGTTTCACTCTCTTTTCTCCTATACGGATACATGTATTTGGAACTCTAAATCTAACACGCTTTGTGCTACCTTTTTGAAACTTGACACAATAAAGCAGTTTCAAGTTCTATCTCTATGGTTTGTTTGCTGTTGATGTAGACCTAAGCAGAGACTGGCGAAAATCACTTTCCTGGAGAGGGGTTGCCAAGCTTCCAAAAAAGTACGATTAGCCTGAAATCTCAGGAAATATTTTTTCACCCAATCTTGATGATACTCTCAGGTAATGATCAGTACACAGATTCCCCTTGGCCTACCAAATTTCGTACTTCTCGATTAAACCTTTCGTTTGCAGTAACCGTTTTCATTTTTAGGTTTCATTCTCTTTTCTCTTTATGGATACATGTATTTGGAACTCTAAATCAAACACGGTTTGTGCTAGCTCTTTGAAACTTGACACAATAAAGCAGTTTCAAGTTCTATCTCTATGGTTTGTTTGCTCTTGATGTAGCCTTGAGCAGGGACTGGCGAAAATCACTTTCCTGGAGAGGGGTTGCCAAGCTTCCAAAAAACTACGATTGGCCTGAAATCTCAAGAAACATTTTTTCACCCATTCTTGATGATACTTTCAGGTAATGATCAGTACACCAATCCCACTTCTCTCACCAAATTTCGTTCTTCTAGGTTAAACCGTTCGTTTGCAGTAACCGTTTTCATTTTTAGGTTTCATTCTGTTTTTTGCTATACGGATACATGTATTTGGAACACTAAATCAAACACGGTTTGTGCTAGCTCTTTGAAACTTGCCAGAATAAAGCAGTTTCAAGTTCTATCTCCATGGTTTGTTTGCTGTTGATGTAGCCCTAAGCAGAGACTGGCAAATATCACTTTCCTGGAGAGACGTTGCCAAACTTCCAAAAAAGTACGATTTTCCTGAAATCTCAGCAAACATTTTTTCACCCAATCTTGATGATACTTTCAGGTAATGATCAGTACACCAATCCCACTTGGCTCACCAAATTTCGTACTTCTAGGAAAAACCGTTCGTTTGCAGTAACCATTTTCATTTTTAGGTTTTACTGTGTTTTCAACTATATGGATACATATATTTGGAACTCTAAATCAAACACTGTTTGTGCTAGCTCTTTTAAACTTGACACAATAACGCAGTTTCAAGTTCTATCTCTATGGTTTGTTTGCTGTTGATGTAGCCCTAAGCAGAGACTGGCGAAAATCACTTTCCTGGAGAGGGGTTGCCAAGCTTTTAAAAAGTACGATTTGCCTGAAATCTCAGCAAACATTTTTCACCCAATCTTGATGATACTTTTACGTAATGATCAGTACACCAGTCCCACTTTGCTCACCAAATTTCGTTTTCCTAGGTTAAACCGTTCGTTTGCAGTAAACGTTTTCATTTTTAGGTTTCACTCTGTTTTCTCTTATACGGATATATGTATTTGGAACTCTAAATCAAACACGGTTTGTGCTAGCTCTTTGAAACTTGACACAATAAAGCAGTTTCAAGTTCTATCTCTATGGCTTGTTTGATGTTGATGTAGCCCTAAGCAGAGACTGGCGAAAATCACTTTCCTGGAGAGGGGTTGCCAAGCTTTTAAAAAAGTACGATTGGCCTGAAATCTCAGCAAATATTTTTTAACCCAATCTTGATGATACTTTCAGGTAATGATCAGTACACTAATCCCACTTGGCTCATCTAATTTGGTACTTCTAGGTTAAACCGTTCGTTTGCAGTAACCGTTTTCATTTTAGGTTTCACTCTGTTTTCTCCTATATGGATACATGTATTTGGAACTCTAAATCAAACACGGTTTGTGCTAGCTCTTTGAAACTTGACACAATAAAGCAGTTTCATGTTCCATCACTATGGTTTGTTTGCTGTTGATGTAGGCCTAAGCAGAGATTGGCGATAATCACTTTCCTGAAGAGGGGTTGACAACCTTCCAAATAACTACGATTGGCCTGAAATCTCAGGAAACATTTTTTCACCCAATCTTGATGATACTTTCAGGTAATAATCAGTACAGCAATCCCACTTGGCTCACCAAATTTCGTTCTTCTAGGTTAAACCGTTCGTTTGAAGTAACCGTTTTCATTTTTAGGTTTCACTCTCTTTTCTTCTATACATATACATGTATTTGGAACTCTAAGTCAAACACGGTTTGTGCTAGCTCTTTGAAACTTGACACAATAAAGCAGTTTCAAGTTCTATCTCTATGTTTTTTTTGCTGTTGATGTAGCCCTAAGCAGAGACTGGCGAAAATCACTTTCCTGGAGAGGGGTTGCCAAGCTTCCAAAAAACTACGATTAGCCTGAAATCTCAGCAAACATTTTTTCACCCAATCTTGATGATACTTTCAGGTTATGATCAGTACACCAATCCCACTTTGCCTACCAAATTTCGTTCTTCTAGGTTAAACCGTTCGTTTGCAGTAACCTTTTTTCATTTTTAGGTTTCACTCACTTTTGTCATATACGGATACATGTATTTGGAACACTAAATCAAACACGGTTTGTGCTATCTCTTTGAAACTTGACACAATAAATCATTTTCAAGTTCTATTTCTATGGTTTCTTTGCTGTTGATGTAGTCCTAAGCAGAGATTGGCGATAATCACTTTCCTGAAGAGGGGTTGACAACCTTCCAAATAACTACGATTGGCCTGAAATCTCAGGAAACATTTTTTCACCCAATCTTGATGATACTTTCAGGTAATAATCAGTACAGCAATCCCACTTGGCTCACCAAATTTCGTTCTTCTAGGTTAAACCGTTCGTTTGAAGTAACCGTTTTCATTTTTAGGTTTCACTCTCTTTTCTTCTATACATATACATGTATTTGGAACTCTAAGTCAAACACGGTTTGTGCTAGCTCTTTGAAACTTGACACAATAAAGCAGTTTCAAGTTCTATCTCTATGTTTTTTTTGCTGTTGATGTAGCCCTAAGCAGAGACTGGCGAAAATCACTTTCCTGGAGAGGGGTTGCCAAGCTTCCAAAAAACTACGATTAGCCTGAAATCTCAGCAAACATTTTTTCACCCAATCTTGATGATACTTTCAGGTTATGATCAGTACACCAATCCCACTTTGCCTACCAAATTTCGTTCTTCTAGGTTAAACCGTTCGTTTGCAGTAACCTTTTTTCATTTTTAGGTTTCACTCACTTTTGTCATATACGGATACATGTATTTGGAACACTAAATCAAACACGGTTTGTGCTATCTCTTTGAAACTTGACACAATAAATCATTTTCAAGTTCTATTTCTATGGTTTCTTTGCTGTTGATGTAGTCCTAAGCAGAGACTGGCGATAATCACTTTCCTGAAGAGGGGTTGACAACCTTCCAAATAACTACGATTGGCCTGAAATCTCAGGAAACATTTTTTCACCCAATCTTGATGATAAATTCAGGTAATAATTAGTACACCAATCCCACTTGGCTCACCAAATTTCGTTCTTCTAGGTTAAACCATTCGTTTGAAGTAACCGTTTTCATTTTTAGGTTTCACTGTCTTTTCTCCCATACATACACATATACTTGGAACTCTAAGTCAAACACGGTTTGTGCTAGCTCTTTGAAACTTGAAACAATAAAGTAGTATCAAGTTCTATCTCTATCGTTTGTTTGCTGTTGATGTAGCCCTAAGCAGAGACTGGCGAAAATCACTTTCCTGGAGAGGGGTTGCCAAGCTTCCAAAAAACTACAATTTGCCTGAAATCTCAGCAAACATTTTTTCACCCAATCTTGATGATACTTTCAGGTAATGATCAGTACACCAATCCCACTTTGCCTACTAAATTTCGTTCTTCTAGGTTAAACCGTTCGTTTGGAGTAACCTTCTTTCCTTTTTAGCTTTCACTCACTTTTCTCATATACGGATACATGTATTTGGAACACTAAATCAAACACGGTTTGTGCTATCTCTTTGAAACTTGACACAATAAAGCATTTTCAAGTTCTATCTCTATGGTTTGTTTGCTGTTGATGTAGCCATAAGCAGAGACCGGCGAAAATCACTTTCCTGTAGAGGGTTGCCAAGCTTCCAAAAAAAACAATTGGCCTGAAATCTCAGCAAACATTTTTTCACCCAATCTTGATGATACTTTCAGGTAATGATCAGTACACCAATCCACTTGGCCTACCAAATTTCGTACTTCTAGGTTAAACCGTTCGTTTGCAGTAACCGTTTTCATTTTTAGGTTTCACTCTCTTTTCTCTTATATGGATACATGTATTTGGAACTCTAAATCAAACACGGTTTTTGCTAGCTCTTTGAAACTTGACACAATAAAGCAGTTTCAAGTTCTATCTCTATGGTTTGTTTGCTGTTGATGTAGCCCTAAGCAGAGACTCTCGAAAATCACTTTCCTGGAGAGGGGTTGCCAAGCTTCCAAAAAGAACAATTTGCCTGAAATCTCAGCAAACATTTTGTCACCCAATGTTGATGATACTTTCAGGTAATGATCAGTACACCAATCCCACTTTGCCTACCAAATTTCGTTTTTCTAGTTTAAACCGTTTGTTTGCAGTAACCTTTTTTCATTTTTAGGTTTCACTCTCTTTTCTCCTATACGGATACATGTATTTGGAACTCTAAATCAAACACGGTTTGTGCTAGCTCTTTGAAACTTGACACAATAAAGCATTTTCAAGTTCTATCTCTATGGTTTGTTTGCTGTTGATGTAGCCCTAAGCAGAGACTGGCGAAAATCACTTTCCTGGAGAGGGGTGGCCAAGCTTCCAAAAAAGTACGATTGGCCTGAAATCTCAGCAAACATTTTTTCACCCAATCTTGATGATACTTTCAGGTAATGATCAGTACACCAATCCACTTGGCCTACCAAATTTCGTACTTCTAGGTTAAACCGTTCGTTTGCAGTAACCGTTTTCATTTTTAGGTTTCACTCTCTTTTCTCTTATATGGATACATGTATTTGGAACTCTAAATCAAACACGGTTTTTGCTAGCTCTTTGAAACTTGACACAATAAAGCAGTTTCAAGTTCTATCTCTATGGTTTGTTTGCTGTTGATGTAGCCCTAAGCAGAGACTCTCGAAAATCACTTTCCTGGAGAGGGGTTGCCAAGCTTCCAAAAAGAACAATTTGCCTGAAATCTCAGCAAACATTTTTCACCCAATCTTGATGATACTTTTTGGTAATGATCAGTACACCAGTCCGAATTTGCTCACCAAATTTCGTTCTTCTAGGTTAAACCGTTCGTTTCCAGTAAACGTTTTCATTTTTAGGTTTCACTCTGTTTTCTGCTATACGGATACATTTATTTGAAACTCTAAATCAATACGGTTTGTGCTAGCTCTTTGAAACTTGACACAATAAAGCAGTTTCAAGTTCTATCTCTATGGTTTGTTTGCTCTTGATGTAGCCCTAAGCAGAGACTGGCGATAATCACTTTCCTGAAGAGGGGTTGACAAGCTTCCAAAAAACTACGATTGCCATGAAATCTCAGGAAACATTTTTTCACCCAATCTTGATGATACTTTCAGGTAATGATCAGTACACCAAATCCACTTGGCTCACCAAATTTTGTAATTCTAGGTTAAACCGTTCGTTTGCAGTAACCATTTTCATTTTTAGGTTTTACTGTGTTTTCTCCTATATGGATACATGTATTTGGAACTCTAAATCAAACACTGTTTGTGCTAGGTCTTTGAAACTTGACACAATAACGCAGTTTCAAGTTCTATCTCTATGGTTTGATTGCTGTTGATGTAGCCCTAAGCAGAGACTGGCGAAAATCAATTTCCTGAAGAGGGGTTGACAACCTTCCAAAAAAGTACGATTGGCCTGAAATCTCAGCAAACATTTTTTCACCCAATCTTGATGATACTTTCAGGTAATGATCAGTACACCAATCCACTTGGCCTACCAAATTTCGTACTTCTAGGTTAAACCGTTCGTTTGCAGTAACCGTTTTCATTTTTAGGTTTCACTCTCTTTTCTCTTATATGGATACATGTATTTGGAACTCTAAATCAAACACGGTTTTTGCTAGCTCTTTGAAACTTGACACAATAAAGCAGTTTCAATTTCTATCTCTATGGTTTGTTTGCTGTTGATGTAGCCCTAAGCAGAGACTCTCGAAAATCACTTTCCTGGAGAGGGGTTGCCAAGCTTCCAAAAAGAACAATTTGCCTGAAATCTCAGCAAACATTTTGTCACCCAATGTTGATGATACTTTCAGGTAATGATCAGTACACCAATCCCACTTTGCCTACCAAATTTCGTTTTTCTAGTTTAAACCGTTTGTTTGCAGTAACCTTTTTTCATTTTTAGGTTTCACTCTCTTTTCTCCTATACGGATACATGTATTTGGAACTCTAAATCAAACACGGTTTGTGCTAGCTCTTTGAAACTTGACACAATAAAGCATTTTCAAGTTCTATCTCTATGGTTTGTTTGCTGTTGATGTAGCCCTAAGCAGAGACTGGCGAAAATCACTTTCCTGGAGAGGGGTGGCCAAGCTTCCAAAAAAGTACGATTGGCCTGAAATCTCAGCAAACATTTTTTCACCCAATCTTGATGATACTTTCAGGTAATGATCAGTACACCAATCCACATGGCCTACCAAATTTCGTACTTCTAGGTTAAACCGTTCGTTTGCAGTAACCGTTTTCATTTTTAGGTTTCACTCTCTTTTCTCTTATATGGATACATGTATTTGGAACTCTAAATCAAACACGGTTTTTGCTAGCTCTTTGAAACTTGACACAATAAAGCAGTTTCAAGTTCTATCTCTATGGTTTGTTTGCTGTTGATGTAGCCCTAAGCAGAGACTCTCGAAAATCACTTTCCTGGAGAGGGGTTGCCAAGCTTCCAAAAAGAACAATTTGCCTGAAATCTCAGCAAACATTTTTCACCCAATCTTGATGATACTTTTTGGTAATGATCAGTACACCAGTCCGAATTTGCTCACCAAATTTCGTTCTTCTAGGTTAAACCATTCGTTTCCAGTAAACGTTTTCATTTTTAGGTTTCACTCTGTTTTCTGCTATACGGATAGATGTATTTGAAACTCTAAATCAATACGGTTTGTGCTAGCTCTTTGAAACTTGACACAATAAAGCAGTTTCAAGTTCCATCTCTATGGTTTGTTTGCTGTTGATGTAGCCCTAAGCAGAGACTGGCGAAAATCACTTTGATGGAAAGGGGTTGCCAAGCTTCCAAAAAACTACGATTGCCATGAAATCTCAGGAAACATTTTTTCACCCAATCTTGATGATACTTTCAGGTAATGATCAGTACACCAAATCCACTTGGCTCACCCAATTTTGTAATTCTAGGTTAAACCGTTCGTTTGCAGTAACCATTTTCATTTTTAGGTTTTACTGTGTTTTCTCCTATATGGATACATGTATTTGGAACTCTAAATCAAACACTGTTTGTGCTAGGTGTTTGAAACTTGACACAATAACGCAGTTTCAAGTTCTATCTCTATGGTTTGATTGCTGTTGATGTAGCCCTAAGCAGAGACTGGCGAAAATCAATTTCCTGAAGAGGGGTTGACAACCTTCCAAAAAAGTACGATTGGCCTGAAATCTCAGCAAACATTTTTTCACCCAATCTTGATGATACTTTCAGGTAATGATCAGTACACCAATCCACTTGGCCTACCAAATTTCGTACTTCTAGGTTAAACCGTTCGTTTGCAGTAACCGTTTTCATTTTTAGGTTTCACTCTCTTTTCTCTTATATGGATACATGTATTTGGAACTCTAAATCAAACACGGTTTTTGCTAGCTCTTTGAAACTTGACACAATAAAGCAGTTTCAAGTTCTATCTCTATGGTTTGTTTGCTGTTGATGTAGCCCTAAGCAGAGACTCTCGAAAATCACTTTCCTGGAGAGGGGTTGCCAAGCTTCCAAAAAAAACAATTTGCCTGAAATCTCAGCAAACATTTTGTCACCCAATGTTGATGATACTTTCAGGTAATGATCAGTACACCAATCCCACTTTGCCTACCAAATTTCGTTTTTCTAGTTTAAACCGTTTGTTTGCAGTAACCTTTTTTCATTTTTAGGTTTCACTCTCTTTTCTCCTATACGGATACATGTATTTGGAACTCTAAATCAAACACGGTTTGTGCTAGCTCTTTGAAACTTGACACAATAAAGCATTTTCAAGTTCTATCTCTATGGTTTGTTTGCTGTTGATGTAGCCCTAAGCAGAGACTGGCGAAAATCACTTTCCTGGAGAGGGGTGGCCAAGCTTCCAAAAAAGTACGATTGGCCTGAAATCTCAGCAAACATTTTTTCACCCAATCTTGATGATACTTTCAGGTAATGATCAGTACACCAATCCACTTTGCCTACCAAATTTCGTACTTCTAGGTTAAACCGTTCGTTTGCAGTAACCGTTTTCATTTTTAGGTTTCACTCTCTTTTCTCTTATATGGATACATGTATTTGGAACTCTAAATCAAACACGGTTTTTGCTAGCTCTTTGAAACTTGACACAATAAAGCAGTTTCAAGTTCTATCTCTATGGTTTGTTTGCTGTTGATGTAGCCCTAAGCAGAGACTCTCGAAAATCACTTTCCTGGAGAGGGGTTGCCAAGCTTCCAAAAAGAACAATTTGCCTAAAATCTCAGCAAACATTTTTCACCTAATCTTGATGATACTTTTTGGTAATGATCAGTACACCAGTCCGAATTTGCTCACCAAATTTCGTTCTTCTAGGTTAAACAGTTCGTTTCCAGTAAACGTTTTCATTTTTAGGTTTCACTCTGTTTTCTGCTATACGGATAGAAGTATTTGAAACTCTAAATCAATACGGTTTGTGCTAGCTCTTTGAAACTTGACACAATAAAGCAGTTTTAAGTTCCATCTCTATGGTTTGTTTGCTGTTGATGTAGCCCTAAGCAGAGACTGGCGATAATCACTTTCCTGAAGAGGGGTTGCCAAGCTTCCAAAAAACTACGATTGCCATGAAATCTCAGGAAACATTTTTTCACCCAATCTTGATGATACTTTCAGGTAATGATCAGTACACCAAATCCACTTGGCTCACCAAATTTTGTAATTCTAGGTTAAACCGTTCGTTTGCAGTAACCGCTTTCATTTTTAGGTTTCACTCTGTTTTCTCCTATACGGATACATGTATTTGGAACTCTAAATAAAACACGGTTTGTGCTAGTTCTTTGAAACTTGACAAAATAAAGCAGTTTCAAGTTCTATCTGTATGGTTTGTTTGCTGTTGATGTAGCCCTAAGCAGAGACTGGCGAAAATCACTTTCCTGGAGAGGGGTTGCCAAGCTTCCAAAAAAGTATGATTTGCCTGAAATCTCAGGAAACATTTTTTCACCCAACCTTGATGATGCTTTCAGGTAATGATAAGTAGACCAATCCCACTTGGCTCACCAAATTTCGTTCTTCTAGGTTAAACTGTTCGTTTGCAGTAACCGTTTTCATTTTTAGGTTTCACCCTCTTTTCTCTTATACATATACATGTCTTTGGAACTCTAAATCAAACACGGTTTGTGCTAGCTCTTGGAAACTTGACACAATAAAGCAGTTTCAAGTTCCATCTCTATGGTTTGTTTGCTGTTGATGTAGCCCTAAGCAGAGACTGGCGAAAATGACTTTCCTGAAGAGGGGTTGACAACCTTCCAAATAACTACGATTGGCCTGAAATCTCCTGAAATATTTTTTCACCCAATCTTGATGATAAATTCAGGTAATAATCAGTACACCAATCCCACTTGGCTCACCAAATTTCATTCTTCTAGGTTAAACCGTGCGTTTGAAGTAACCGTTTTCATTTTTAGGTTTCACTCTCTTTTCTCCTATACATATACATATATTTGGAACTCTAAATCAAACACCCTTTGTGCTAGCTCTTTGAAACTTGACACAATAAAGCATTTTCAAGTTCTATCTCTATGGATTGTTTGCTGTTGATGTAGCCCTAAGCAGAGACTGGCGAAAATCACTTTCCTGAAGAGGGGTTGCCAAGCTTCCAAAAAAGTTCGATTGGCCTGAAATCTCAGCAAACATTTTTTCACCCAATCTTGATGATACTTTCATGTAATGATCAGTACACCAATCCAACTTGGCCTACCATATTTCGTACTTCTAGGTTAAACCGTTCGTTTGCAGTAACCGTTTTCATTTTTAGGTTTCACTCTCTTTTCTCCTATATTGATACATGTATTTGGAACTCTAAATCAAACACGGTTTGTGCTAGCTCTTTGAAACTTGACACAATAAAGCAGTTTCAAGTTCTGTCTCTATGGTTTGTTTGCTGTTGATGTAGCCCTAAGCAGAGACTGGCGAAAATCACTTTCCTGGAGAGGGGTTGCCAAGCTTTCAAAAAGTACGATTTGCCTGAAATCTCAGCAAACATTTTTCACCCAATCTTGATGATACTTTTAGGTAATGATCAGTACACCAGTCCCAATTTGCTCACCAAATTTCGTTCTTCTAGGTAAAACCGTTCGTTTGCAGTAAACGTTTTCATTTTTAGGTTTCACTCTGTTTTCTGCTATACGGATACATGTATTTGGAACTCTAAATCAATACGGTTTGTGCTAGCTCTTTGAAATTTGACACTATAAAGCAGTTTCAAGTTCTATCTCTATGGTTTTTTTGCTGTTGATGTAGCCCTAAGCAGAGAGTGGTGAAAATCACTTTCCTGAAGAGGGGTTGAGAACCTTCCAAATAACTACGATTGGCCTGAAATCTCAGGAAACATTTTTTCACCCAATCTTGATGATACTTTCAGGTAATAATCAGTACACCAATCCCACTTGGCTCACCAAATTTCGTTCTTCTAGGTTAAATCGTTCATTTGAAGTAACCGTTTTCATTTTTAGGTTTCACTCTCTTTTCTCCTATACATATACATGTATTTGGAACTCTAAATCAAACACGGTTTGTGCTAGCTCTTTGAAACTTGACACAATAAAGCAGTTTCAAGTTCTATCTCTATGATTTTTTTGCTGTTGATGTAGCCCTAAGCAGAGACTGGCAAAAATCACTTTCCTGGAGAGGGGTTGCCAAGATTCCAAAAAACTACGATTTGCCTGAAATATCAGCAAAAATTTTTTCACCCAATCTTGATGATACTTTCAGGTAATGATCAGTACACCAATCCCACTTTGCCTACCAAATTTCGTTCTTCTAGGTTAAACCGTTCGTTTGCAGTAACCTTTTTTCATTTTTAGGTTTTACTCTGTTTTCTCCTATACGGATACATGTATTTGGAACTCTAAATCAAACAAGGTTTGTGCTAGCTCTTTGAAACTTGACACAATAAAGCAGTTTCAAGTTCAATCTCTATGGTTTGTTTGCTGTTGATGTAGCCCTAAGCAGAGACTGGCGAAAATCACTTTACTGGAGAGAATTTGCCAAGCTTCCAAAAAGTACTATTTGCCAGAAATCTCAGCAAACATTTTTCACCCAATCTTGATGATACTTTGAGGTAATGATCAGTACACCAGTCCCAATTTGCTCACCAAATTTTGTTCTTCTAGGTTAAACCGTTGGTTTGCAGTAACCGTTTGCATTTTTAGGTTTCACTCTGTTTTCTGCTATACGGATACATGTATTTGGAACTCTAAATCAATACGGTTTGTGCTAGCTCTTTGAAACTTGACACAATAAAGCAGTTTCAAGTTCTATCTCTATGGTTTTCTTGCTGTTGATGTAGCCCTAAGCAGAGACTGGCGAAAATCAATTTCCTGGAGAGGGGTTGCCAAGCTTCCAAAAAGTACAATTTGCCTGAAATCTCAGGAAACATTTTTTCACCCAATCTTGATGATTCTTGCAGGTAATAATCAGTACACCAATCCCACTTGGCTCACCAAATTTCGTTCTTCTATGTTAAACCGTTCGTTTGAAGTAACTGTTTTCATTTTTAGGTTTCACTCTCTTTTCTCCTATACATATACATGTATTTGGAACTCTAAGTCAAACACGGTTTGTGCTAGCTCTTTCAAACTTGACACAATAAAGCAGTTTCAGTTCTATCTCTATGGTTTGTTTGCTGTTGATGTAGCCCTAAGCAGAGACTGGCGAAAATAACTTTCCTGTAGAGGGGTTGCCAAGATTTTAAAAAACTACGAATTGCCTGAAATCTCAGCAAACATTTTTTCACCCAATCTTGATGATACTTTCAGGTAATGATCAGTACACCAATCCCACTTTGCCTACCAAATTTCGTTCTTCTAGGTTAAACCGTTCGTTTGCAGTAACCTTTTTTGATTTTTAGGTTTCACTCTCTTTTCCCCTATACAGATACATGTATTTGGAACTCTAAATCAAACACGGTTTGTGCTAGCTCTTTGAAACTTGACACCATAAAGCAGTTTCAAGTTTTATCTCTATGGTTTGTTTGCTGTTGATGTAGCCCTAAGCAGAGACTGGCGAAAATCACTTTCCTGGAGAGGGGTTGCCAAGCTTCCAAAAAAGTACGATTGGCCTGAAATCACAGCAAACATTTTTTCACCCAATCTTGATGAAACTTTCAGGGAATGATAAGTACACCAATCCACTTGGCCTACCAAATTTCGTACTTCTAGGTTAAACCGTTCGTTTGCAGTAACCGTTTTCATTTTTAGGTTTCACTCTCTTTTCTCTTATATGGATACATGTATTTGGAACTCTAAATCAAACACGGTTTGTGCTAGCTCTTTGAAACTTGAAACAATAAAGCAGTTTAAAGTTTTGTCTCTATGGTTTGTTTGCTGTTGATGTAGCCCTAAGCAGAGAATGGTGAAAATCACTTTCCTGGAGAGGGGTTGCCAACCTTCCAAAAAGTACGATTTCCCGGAAATCTCAGCAAACATTTTTTACCCAATCTTGATGATACTTTTGGGTAATGATCAGTACACCAGTCCCAATTTTCTCACCAAATTTCGTTCTTCTAGGTTAAACCGTTCATTTGCAGTAAACGTTTTCATTTTTAGGTTTCACTCTGTTTTCTGCTATACGGATACATGTATTTGGAACTCTAAATCAATACGGTTTGTGCTAGCTCTTTGAAACTTGACACAATAAAGCAGTTTCAAGTTCTATCTCTATGGTTTGTTTCCTGTTGATGTAGCACTAAGCAGAGACTGGCGAAAATCAATTTCCTGGAGAGGGGTTGGCAAGCTTCCAAAAAGTACGATAGGCCTGATATCTCAGCAAACATTTTTTCACCCAATCGTGATGATACTTTCAGGTAATGATCAGTACACCAATCCCACTTGGCTCACCAAATTACTTTCTTCTAAGTTAAACCGTTCGTTTGCCGTAACCGTTTTCATTTTTTGGTTTGACTCTCTTTTCTCCTATAATGATTCATGTATTCGGAACTCTAAATCAAACACGGTTTGTGCTATCTCTTTGAAACTTTAAGCAATAAAGCAGTTTCAAGTTCTATCTTTATGGTTTGTTTGCTTTTGATGTAGCCCTAAGCAGAGACTGGCGGAAATTACTTTTCTGAAGAGGGGTTGCCAAGCTTCCAAAAAGTATGATTTGCCTGAAATCTCAGGAAACATTATTTCACCCAATCTTGATGATACTTTCAGGTAATGATCAGTACACCAATCCCACTTGGCTCACAAAATTCGTTATTCAAGGTTAAACCGTTCGTTGGCAGTAACCGTTTTCATTTTTAGGTTTCACTCTGTTTTCTCCTATATGGATGCATGTATTTGGAAATTTAAATCAAACACGGTTTGTGCTAGCTCTTTGAAACTTGACATAATAAGGCAGTTTCAAGTTCTATCTCTATGGTTTGTTTGCTGTTGATGTAGCACTAAGCAGAGACTGGCGAAAATCACTTTCCTGGAGAGGGTTTGCCAAGCATCGCAAAAATACGATTGGCCTGAAATCACAGGAAACATTTTTTCACCCAATCTTGATGATACTTTCAGGTAATGATCAGTACACCAATCCCACTTGGCTCACCAAATTTCGTTCTTCTAGGTTAAACCGTTCGTTTGCAGTAACCGTTTTCATTTTTAGGTTTCACTCTGTTTTCTCCTATACGGATACATGTATTTGGAACTCTAAATCAAACACGGTTTGTGCTAGCTCTTTGAAACTTGACACAATAAAGCAGTTTCAAGTTCTATCTCTATGGTTTGTTTGCTGTTAATGTAGCCCTAAGCAGACTGGTGAAATTCTTCGTGGAGAAGGGTTTCCAAGCTTTCAAAAAGTAAGATTTGCCTGAAATCTCAGCAAACATTTTTTCACCCAATCTTGATGATACTTTCCGATAATGATCAGTACACCAATCCCACTTGGCTCACCAACTTTCGTTATTCTAGGTTAAACTGTTCGTTTGCAGTAACCGTTTTCAATTTTAGGTTTCACTCTGTTTTCTCCTTTATGGATACATGTATTTGGAACTCTAAATCAAACACAGTTTGTACTAGCTCTTTGAAACTTGACACAATAAAGCAGTTTCAAGTTCTATCTCTATGGTTTATTTGGTGTTGATGTAGCCCTAAGCAGAGACTGGCGAAAACCACTTTCCTGGAGAGGGGTTGCCAAGCATTCAAAAAACTACGATTGGACTGAAATCTCAGCAAACATTATTTCACCCAATCTTGATGATACTTTCAGGTAATGATCAGTACACCAATCCCACTTGGCTCACCAAATTTTGTTCTTCTAGGTTAAACCGTTCGTTTGCAGTAACCGTTTTCATATTTAGGTTTCACTTTGTTTTCTAGTATATGGATACATGTAATTAGAACTCTAAATTAAACACGGTTTGTGCTAGCTCTTTGAAACTTGACATAATAAAGCAGTTTCAAGTTCTATCTCTATGGTTCTTTTGCTGTTGATGTAGCACTAAGCAGAGACTGGCAAATATCACTTTCCTGGAGAGGGGTTGCCAAGCTTCCAAAAAACTACGATTTCCCTGAAATCTCAGCAAACATTTTTTCACCAAATCTTCATGATACTTTTAAGTAATGATCAGTACACCAATCCCACTTGGCTCACCAAATTTCGTTCTTTTAGGTTAAACCGTTCGTTTGCAGTAACCGTTTTCATTTTTAGGTTTCACTCTCTTTTCTCCTATATTGATACATGTATTTGGAACTCTAAATCAAACACGGTTTGTGCTAGCTCTTTGAAACTTGACACAATAAAGCAGTTTCAAGTTCTGTCTCTATGGTTTGTTTGCTGTTGATGTAGCCCTAAGCAGAGACTGGCGAAAATCACTTTCCTGGAGAGGGGTTGCCAAGCTTTCAAAAAGTACGATTTGCCTGAAATCTCAGCAAACATTTTTCACCCAATCTTGATGATACTTTTAGGTAATGATCAGTACACCAGTCCCAATTTGCTCACCAAATTTCGTTCTTCTAGGTAAAACCGTTCGTTTGCAGTAAACGTTTTCATTTTTAGGTTTCACTCTGTTTTCTGCTATACGGATACATGTATTTGGAACTCTAAATCAATACGGTTTGTGCTAGCTCTTTGAAATTTGACACTATAAAGCAGTTTCAAGTTCTATCTCTATGGTTTTTTTGTTGTTGATGTAGCCCTAAGCAGAGAGTGGCGAAAATCACTTTCCTGAAGAGGGGTTGAGAACCTTCCAAATAACTACGATTGGCCTGAAATCTCAGGAAACATTTTTTCACCCAATCTTGATGATACTTTCAGGTAATAATCAGTACACCAATCCCACTTGGCTCACCAAATTTCGTTCTTCTAGGTTAAATCGTTCATTTGAAGTAACCGTTTTCATTTTTAGGTTTCACTCTCTTTTCTCCTATACATATACATGTATTTGGAACTCTAAATCAAACACGGTTTGTGCTAGCTCTTTGAAACTTGACACAATAAAGCAGTTTCAAGTTCTATCTCTATGATTTTTTTGCTGTTGATGTAGCCCTAAGCAGAGACTGGCAAAAATCACTTTCCTGGAGAGGGGTTGCCAAGATTCCAAAAAACTACGATTTGCCTGAAATATCAGCAAAAATTTTTTCACCCAATCTTGATGATACTTTCAGGTAATGATCAGTACACCAATCCCACTTTGCCTACCAAATTTCGTTCTTCTAGGTTAAACCGTTCGTTTGCAGTAACCTTTTTTCATTTTTAGGTTTTACTCTGTTTTCTCCTATACGGATACATGTATTTGGAACTCTAAATCAAACAAGGTTTGTGCTAGCTCTTTGAAACTTGACACAATAAAGCAGTTTCAAGTTCAATCTCTATGGTTTGTTTGCTGTTGATGTAGCCCTAAGCAGAGACTGGCGAAAATCACTTTACTGGAGAGAATTTGCCAAGCTTCCAAAAAGTACTATTTGCCAGAAATCTCAGCAAACATTTTTCACCCAATCTTGATGATACTTTGAGGTAATGATCAGTACACCAGTCCCAATTTGCTCACCAAATTTTGTTCTTCTAGGTTAAACCGTTGGTTTGCAGTAACCGTTTGCATTTTTAGGTTTCACTCTGTTTTCTGCTATACGGATACATGTATTTGGAACTCTAAATCAATACGGTTTGTGCTAGCTCTTTGAAACTTGACACAATAAAGCAGTTTCAAGTTCTATCTCTATGGTTTTCTTGCTGTTGATGTAGCCCTAAGCAGAGACTGGCGAAAATCAATTTCCTGGAGAGGGGTTGCCAAGCTTCCAAAAAGTACAATTTGCCTGAAATCTCAGGAAACATTTTTTCACCCAATCTTGATGATTCTTGCAGGTAATAATCAGTACACCAATCCCACTTGGCTCACCAAATTTCGTTCTTCTAGGTTAAACCGTTCGTTTGAAGTAACTGTTTTCATTTTTAGGTTTCACTCTCTTTTCTCCTATACATATACATGTATTTGGAACTCTAAGTCAAACACGGTTTGTGCTAGCTCTTTCAAACTTGACACAATAAAGCAGTTTCAGTTCTATCTCTATGGTTTGTTTGCTGTTGATGTAGCCCTAAGCAGAGACTGGCGAAAATAACTTTCCTGTAGAGGGGTTGCCAAGATTTTAAAAAACTACGAATTGCCTGAAATCTCAGCAAACATTTTTTCACCCAATCTTGATGATACTTTCAGGTAATGATCAGTACACCAATCCCACTTTGCCTACCAAATTTCGTTCTTCTAGGTTAAACCGTTCGTTTGCAGTAACCTTTTTTGATTTTTAGGTTTCACTCTCTTTTCCCCTATACAGATACATGTATTTGGAACTCTAAATCAAACACGGTTTGTGCTAGCTCTTTGAAACTTGACACCATAAAGCAGTTTCAAGTTTTATCTCTATGGTTTGTTTGCTGTTGATGTAGCCCTAAGCAGAGACTGGCGAAAATCACTTTCCTGGAGAGGGGTTGCCAAGCTTCCAAAAAAGTACGATTGGCCTGAAATCACAGCAAACATTTTTTCACCCAATCTTGATGAAACTTTCAGGGAATGATAAGTACACCAATCCACTTGGCCTACCAAATTTCGTACTTCTAGGTTAAACCGTTCGTTTGCAGTAACCGTTTTCATTTTTAGGTTTCACTCTCTTTTCTCTTATATGGATACATGTATTTGGAACTCTAAATCAAACACGGTTTGTGCTAGCTCTTTGAAACTTGAAACAATAAAGCAGTTTAAAGTTTTGTCTCTATGGTTTGTTTGCTGTTGATGTAGCCCTAAGCAGAGAATGGTGAAAATCACTTTCCTGGAGAGGGGTTGCCAACCTTCCAAAAAGTACGATTTCCCGGAAATCTCAGCAAACATTTTTTACCCAATCTTGATGATACTTTTGGGTAATGATCAGTACACCAGTCCCAATTTTCTCACCAAATTTCGTTCTTCTAGGTTAAACCGTTCATTTGCAGTAAACGTTTTCATTTTTAGGTTTCACTCTGTTTTCTGCTATACGGATACATGTATTTGGAACTCTAAATCAATACGGTTTGTGCTAGCTCTTTGAAACTTGACACAATAAAGCAGTTTCAAGTTCTATCTCTATGGTTTGTTTCCTGTTGATGTAGCACTAAGCAGAGACTGGCGAAAATCAATTTCCTGGAGAGGGGTTGGCAAGCTTCCAAAAAGTACGATAGGCCTGATATCTCAGCAAACATTTTTTCACCCAATCGTGATGATACTTTCAGGTAATGATCAGTACACCAATCCCACTTGGCTCACCAAATTACTTTCTTCTAAGTTAAACCGTTCGTTTGCCGTAACCGTTTTCATTTTTTGGTTTGACTCTCTTTTCTCCTATAATGATTCATGTATTCGGAACTCTAAATCAAACACGGTTTGTGCTATCTCTTTGAAACTTTAAGCAATAAAGCAGTTTCAAGTTCTATCTTTATGGTTTGTTTGCTTTTGATGTAGCCCTAAGCAGAGACTGGCGGAAATTACTTTTCTGAAGAGGGGTTGCCAAGCTTCCAAAAAGTATGATTTGCCTGAAATCTCAGGAAACATTATTTCACCCAATCTTGATGATACTTTCAGGTAATGATCAGTACACCAATCCCACTTGGCTCACAAAATTCGTTATTCAAGGTTAAACCGTTCGTTGGCAGTAACCGTTTTCATTTTTAGGTTTCACTCTGTTTTCTCCTATATGGATGCATGTATTTGGAAATTTAAATCAAACACGGTTTGTGCTAGCTCTTTGAAACTTGACATAATAAGGCAGTTTCAAGTTCTATCTCTATGGTTTGTTTGCTGTTGATGTAGCACTAAGCAGAGACTGGCGAAAATCACTTTCCTGGAGAGGGTTTGCCAAGCATCGCAAAAATACGATTGGCCTGAAATCACAGGAAACATTTTTTCACCCAATCTTGATGATACTTTCAGGTAATGATCAGTACACCAATCCCACTTGGCTCACCAAATTTCGTTCTTCTAGGTTAAACCGTTCGTTTGCAGTAACCGTTTTCATTTTTAGGTTTCACTCTGTTTTCTCCTATACGGATACATGTATTTGGAACTCTAAATCAAACACGGTTTGTGCTAGCTCTTTGAAACTTGACACAATAAAGCAGTTTCAAGTTCTATCTCTATGGTTTGTTTGCTGTTAATGTAGCCCTAAGCAGACTGGTGAAATTCTTCGTGGAGAAGGGTTTCCAAGCTTTCAAAAAGTAAGATTTGCCTGAAATCTCAGCAAACATTTTTTCACCCAATCTTGATGATACTTTCCGATAATGATCAGTACACCAATCCCACTTGGCTCACCAACTTTCGTTATTCTAGGTTAAACTGTTCGTTTGCAGTAACCGTTTTCAATTTTAGGTTTCACTCTGTTTTCTCCTTTATGGATACATGTATTTGGAACTCTAAATCAAACACAGTTTGTACTAGCTCTTTGAAACTTGACACAATAAAGCAGTTTCAAGTTCTATCTCTATGGTTTATTTGGTGTTGATGTAGCCCTAAGCAGAGACTGGCGAAAACCACTTTCCTGGAGAGGGGTTGCCAAGCATTCAAAAAACTACGATTGGACTGAAATCTCAGCAAACATTATTTCACCCAATCTTGATGATACTTTCAGGTAATGATCAGTACACCAATCCCACTTGGCTCACCAAATTTTGTTCTTCTAGGTTAAACCGTTCGTTTGCAGTAACCGTTTTCATATTTAGGTTTCACTTTGTTTTCTAGTATATGGATACATGTAATTAGAACTCTAAATTAAACACGGTTTGTGCTAGCTCTTTGAAACTTGACATAATAAAGCAGTTTCAAGTTCTATCTCTATGGTTCTTTTGCTGTTGATGTAGCACTAAGCAGAGACTGGCAAATATCACTTTCCTGGAGAGGGGTTGCCAAGCTTCCAAAAAACTACGATTTCCCTGAAATCTCTGCAAACATTTTTTCACCAAATCTTCATGATACTTTTAAGTAATGATCAGTACACCAATCCCACTTGGCTCACCAAATTTCGTTCTTTTAGGTTAAACCGTTCGTTTGCAGTAACCGATTTCATCTTTAGGTTTCACTCTATTTTCTCCTATGCCCATACATGTATTTGGAACTCTAAATCAAACACCGTTTGTGCTAGCTCTTTGAAACGTGACACAATAAAGCACTTTGAAGTTGTATCTCTATGGTTTGTTTGCTGTTGATGTAGCCCTAAGCAGAGATGGCGAAAATCACTTTCCTGCACAGGGGTTGCCAAGCTTCCAAAAAAGTACGATTTTTTTGAAATCTCAGCAAATATTTTTTCACCCAATCTTGATGATACTTTCAGGTAATGATCAGTACACCAATCCCACTTGGCTCACCAAATTTCGTTCTTCTAGGTTAAACCGTTCGTTGGAAGTAACCGTTTTCATTTTTTGGTTTCACTGTCTTTTCTCCTATATGGATACATGTATTTGGAACTCTAAATCAAACACGGTTTGTGCTAGCTCTTTGATACATGACACAATAAAGCAGTTTCAGGTTCTACCTCTATGGTTTGTTTGCTGTTGATGTAGCACTAAGCACAGACTGGCGTATATCACTTTCTTGGAGAGGGATTGCCAAGCTTTTAAAAAGTACGATTGGCCTGAAATCTCAGGAAAATTTTTTTCACCCAATCATGATGATACTTCAGGTAGTGATCAGTACACAAATCCCACTTGGCTCACCAAATTTCGTTATTCTAGGTTAAACCGTCCATTTGCAGTAACCGTTTTCATTTTTAGGTTTCACTCTGTTTTCTCCTATATGGATACATCTATTTGGAACTCTAAATCAAACACGGTTTGTGGTAGCTCTTTGAAACTTGACACAATAAAGCAGTTTCAAGTTCTATCTCTATGGTTTGTTTGCTTTTGATGTAGCCCTAAGCAGAGACTGGCGAAAATCACTTTCCTGGAGAGGGTTTGCCAAGCTTCCAAAAAACTACGGTTGGCCTGAAATCTCAGGAAACATTTTTTCACCCAATCTTGAAGATACTTTCAGGTAATGATCAGTACACCAATCCCACTTGGCTCACCAAATTTCGTTCTTTTAGGTTAAACCGTTCGTTTGCAGTAACCGTTTTTATTTTTAGGTTTCACTCTGTTTTCTCCTATACGGATACATGTAATTGGAACTCTAAATCAAACACGGTTTGTGCTAGATCTTTGAAACTTGACACAATAAAGCAGTTTCAAGTTCTATCATTATGGTTTCTTTGCTGTTGATGTAGCCCTAAGCAGAGACTTGCGAAAATCGCTTTCCTGGAGAGGGGTTGCAAGCTTCCAAAAAAGTACGATTTGCCTGAAATCTCAGCAAACATTTTTTCACCCAATCTTGATGATATTTTCACGTAATGATCAGTACACCAATCCCACTTGGACTACCAAATTTCGTACTTCTATTAAAGCGTTCGTTTGCAGTAACCGTTTTCATTTTTAGGTTTCACTCTTTTTTCTCCTATATGGATACATGTATTAGGAACTCTAAATCAAACACGGTTTGGTCTAGCTCTTTGAAACTTGACAGAATAAAGCAGTTTCAAGTTCTATCTCTATGGTTTGTTTGATGTTGATGTAGCCCTAAGCAGAGACTGGCGAAAATCACTATCATGGAGAGGGGTTGCCAACATTTAAAAAAGTACGATTTGCCTGAAATCTCAGCAAACATTTTTTCACCCAATTTTGATGATACATTCAGGTAATGTTCAGTACACCAATCCCACTTAGCCTACCAAATTTCGTACTTATAGGTTAAACCGTTCATTTGCAGTAACCATTTTCATTTTTACGTTTCACTGTGTTTTCTCCTATAAGGATACATGTATTTGGAACTCTAAATCGAACACGGTTTGTACTAGCTCTTTGAAACTTGACAGAATAAAGCAGTTTCAAGTTCTATCACTATGGTTTGTTTGCTGTTGATGTAGCCCTAAGCAGATAATGGCAAAAATCACTTTCCTAAAGAGGGGTTGCCAAGCTTTCAAAAAAACGATTTTCCTGAAATCTCAGCAAACATTTTTTCACCCAATCTTGATGATACTTTCAGGTAATGATCAGTATACCAATTCCACTTAGCCTGCACATTTTCGTACTTCTAGGTTAAACCGTTCGTTTGCAGTAACCGTTTTCATTTTTAGGTTTCACTCTGTTTTCTCGTATACGGATACATGTATTTGGAACTCTAAATCAAAAAAGGTTTGTGCTAGCTCTTTGAAACTTGAGACAGTAAAGCAGTTTCAAGTTCTATCTCTATGTTTTGATTGCTGTTGATGTAGCCCTAAGGAAAGACTGGCGAAAATCACTTTCCTGGAGAGGGGTTGCCAAACTTCCATAAAGTACGATTTGACATAAATATAAGCAAACATTTTTGCACCCAGTCTTGATGATACTTTCAGGTAATGATCAGTACACCAATCCCACTTGGCTCACCAAATTTCGTTCGTTTAGGTTAAACCGTTCGTTTGCAGTAACCGTTTTTATTTTTAGGTTTCACTCTGTTTTCTCCTATATGGATACATGTATTTGGAACTCTAAATCAAACACGGTTTTTGCTAGCTTTTTGAAACTTGACACAATAAAGCAGTTTCAAGTTCTATCTCTATGGTTTATTTGGTGTTGATGTAGCCCTAAGCAGAGACTGGCGAAAACCACTTTCCTGGAGAGGGGTTGCCAAGCATTCAAAAAACTACGATTGGACTGAAATCTCAGCAAACATTATTTCACCCAATCTTGATGATACTTTCAGGTAATGATCAGTACACCAATCCCACTTGGCTCACCAAATTTTGTTCTTCTAGGTTAAACCGTTCGTTTGCAGTAACCTTTTTCATATTTAGGTTTCACTTTGTTTTCTCCTATATGGATACATGTAATTAGAACTCTAAATCAAACACGGTTTGTGCTAGCTCTTTGAAACTTGACATAATAAAGCAGTTTCAAGTTCTATCTCTATGGTTCTTTTGCTGTTGATGTAGCACTAAGCAGAGACTGGCAAATATCACTTTCCTGGAGAGGGGTTGCCAAGCTTCCAAAAAACTACGATTTCCCTGAAATCTCAGCAAACATTTTTTCACCAAATCTTGATGATACTTTTAAGTAATGATCAGTACACCAATCCCACTTGGCTCACCAAATTTCGTTCTTTTAGGTTAAACCGTTCGTTTGCAGTAACCGATTTCATCTTTAGGTTTCACTCTGTTTTCTCCTATATGTATACATGTATTTGGAACTCTAAATCAAACACGGTTTGTGCTAGCTCTTTGAAACTTGACACAATAAAGCAGTTTCAAGTTCTATCTCTATGGTTTGTTTGCTGTTGATGTAGCCCTAAGCAGAGACTGGCGAAAATCACTTTCCTGGAGAGGGGTTGCCAAGCATCCAAAAAACTACGATTGGCCTGAAATCTCAGGAAACATTTTTTCACCCAATCTTGATGATACTTTCAGGTAATGATCAGTACACCAATCCCACTTGGTTCACCAAATTTCGTTCTTCTAGGTTAAACCGTTCGTTTGCAGTAACCGTTTTCATTTTTAGGTTTCACTCTGTTTTCTTCTATACGGATACATGTATTTGGAACTCTAAATCAAACAATGTTTGTGCAGGCTCTTTGAAACTTGACACAATAAAGCAGTTTCAAGTTCTATCTCTATGGTGTGTTTGCTGTTGATGTAACCCTAAGCAGAGACTGGCGAAAATCACTTTCCTGGATAGGGGTTGCCCAGATTTCAAAAAATTACGATTTTCCTTAAATCTCAGCAAATATTTTTTCACCGAATCTTGATGATACTTTCAGGTAATGATCAGTACACCAATCCCACTTGGCTCACCAAACTTCGTTCTTCTAGGTTAAACCGTTCCTTTGCAGTAACCGTTTTCATTTTTAGGTTTCACTCTTTTTTCTGCTATACAAATGCATGTATTGGAAACTCTAAATCAAACACGGTTTGTGCTAGCTCTTTGAAACTTGACAGAATAAAGCAGTTTCATGTTCTATCTCTAAGGTTTGTTTGCTGTTGATGTAGCCCTAAGCACAGACTTGGGAAAATCACTTTCCTAAAGAGGGGTTGCCAAGCTTCCAAAAAGTACGATTGGCCTGAAATCTCAATAAATATTTTTTTCACCCAATCTTGATGATACTTTCAGGTGATGATCAGTACACCAATCCCACTTGGCTCACCAAGCTTCGTTCTTCTAGGTTAAACCGTTCCTTTGCAGTAACCGTTTTCATTTTTAGGTTTCACTCTTTTTTCTGCTATACAAATGCATGTATTTGAAACTCTAAATCAAACACGGTTTGTGCTAGCTCTTTGAAACTTGACAGAATAAAGCAGTTTCATGTTCTATCTCTAAGGTTTGTTTGCTGTTGATGTAGCCCTAAGCACAGACTTGGGAAAATCACTTTCCTAAAGAGGGGTTGCCAAGCTTCCAAAAAAAAACGATTTGCGTGAAATCTCAGGAAACATTTTTTCACCCAATCTTCATGATACTTTCACGTAATGATCAGTACACCAATCCCACTTGGCTCACCAAATTTCGTTCTTCTAGGTTAAACCGTTCGTTTGCAGTAAACGTTTTCATTTTTAGGTTTCACTCTGTTTTCTCCTATATGCATACATGTATTTGGAACTCTAAATCAAACACGGTTTGTGCTAGCTCTTTGAAACTTCACACAATGAAAAAGTTTCAAATTCTATTTCTATGGTGTGTTTGCTGTTGATGTAGCCCTAAGCAGAGACTGGCGAAAATCACTTTCCTGAAGAGGGGTTGCCAAGCATCCAAAAAACTATGATTGGCCTGAAATCTCAGGAAACATTTTTTCACCCAATCCTGATGATACTTTCAGGTAATGATCAGTACACCAATCCCACTTGGCTCACCAAATTTCGTTCTTCTAGGTTAAACCGTTCGTTTGCAGTAACCGTTTTCATTTTTAGGTTTCACTGTGTTTTCTGCTATACGGATACATGTATTTGAAACTCTAAATCAAACACGGTTTGTGCTAGCTCTTTGAAACTTGACACAATATAGCAGTTTCAAGTTCTAACTCTATGGTTTGTGTGCTGTTGATGTAGCCCTAAGCAGAGACTGGCGAAAATCACTTACCTGTACAGGGTTGCCAAGCTTCCAAAAAAGTACGATTTGCCTGATATCTTAGCAAACATTTTTTCACCCAATCTTGATGATACTTTCAGGCATTGATCAGTACACCAATCCCACTTGGCTCACGAAATTTCGTACTTCTAGGTTAAACCTTTCGTATGCAATAACCGTTTTCATTTTTAGGTTTCACTCTGTTTTCTCCTATATGGATACATGTATTTAGAACTCTAAATCAAACACCGTTTGTGCTAGGTCTTCGAAACTTTACACAATAATGCAGTTTCAAGTTCTATCTCTATGGTTTGTTTGCTGTTGATGTAGCCCTAAGCAGAGACTGGCGAAAATCACTTTCCTGGAGAGGGGTTGCCAAGCTTCTAAAAAGTACGATTGGCCTGAAATCTCATCAAATATTTTTTTCACCCAATCTTGATGATACTTTCAGGTAATGATCAGTACACCAATCCCACTTGGCTCACCAAACTTCGTTCTTCTAGGTTAAACCGTTCCTTTGCAGTAACCGTTTTCATTTTTAGGTTTCACTCTTTTTTCTGCTATACAAATGCATGTATTTGAAACTCTAAATCAAACACGGTTTGTGCTAGCTCTTTGAAACTTGACAGAATAAAGCAGTTTCATGTTCTATCTCTAAGGTTTGTTTGCTGTTGATGTAGCCCTAAGCACAGACTTGGGAAAATCACTTTCCTAAAGAGGGGTTGCCAAGCTTCCAAAAAAAACGATTTGCGTGAAATCTCAGGAAACATTTTTTCACCCAATCTTCATGATACTTTCACGTAATGATCAGTACACCAATCCCACTTGGCTCACCAAATTTCGTTCTTCTAGGTTAAACCGTTCGTTTGCAGTAAACGTTTTCATTTTTAGGTTTCACTCTGTTTTCTCCTATATGCATACATGTATTTGGAACTCTAAATCAAACACGGTTTGTGCTAGCTCTTTGAAACTTCACACAATGAAGAAGTTTCAAATTCTATTTCAATGGTGTGTTTGCTGTTGATGTAGCCCTAAGCAGAGACTGGCGAAAATCACTTTCCTGGAGAGGGGTTGCCAAACATCCAAAAAACTATGATTGGCCTGAAATCTCAGGAAACAATTTTTCACCGAATCCTGATGATACTTTCAGGTAATGATCAGTACACCAATCCCACTTGGCTCACCAAATTTCGTTCTTCTAGGTTAAACCGTTCGTTTGCAGTAACCGTTTTCATTTTTAGGTTTCACTCTGTTTTCTGCTATACGGATACATGTATTTGAAACTCTAAATCAAACACGGTTTGTGCTAGCTCTTTGAAACTTGACAGAAAAAAGCAGTTTGAAGTTCTCTCTCTATGGTTTGTTTGCTGTTGATGTAGCCCTAAGCAGAGACTGGCGAAAATCACTTTCCTGGAGAGGGTTTGCCAAGCTTACAAAAAACTACGATTGGCCTGAAATCTCAGCAAATATTTTTTCACCCAATCTTGATGATACTTTCAGGTAATGATCAGTACACCAATCCCATTTGGCTCACCAAATTTTGTTCTTCTAGGTTAAACTGTTCGTTTGCAGTAAACGTTTACATATTTAGGTTTCACTCTGTTTTCTGCTATACAAATACATGTATTTGAAACTCTAAATCAAACACGGTTTGTGCTAGCTCTTTGAAACTTGACATAATAAAGCAGTTTCAAGTTCTATCTCTATGGATTGTTTGCTGTTGATGTAGCCCTAAGCAGAGACTGGAGAAAATCACTTTCCTGGAGAGGGGTTGCCAAGCTTCCAAAAAACTACGATTGGCCTAAAATCTCAGGAAACATTTTTTCACCCAATCTTGATGATACTTTCAGGTAATGATCAGTACACCAATCCCACTTGGCTCACCAAATTTCGTTCTTCTAGGTTAAACCGTTCCTTTGCAGTAACCGTTTTCATTTTTAGGTTTCACTCTGTTTTCTGCTATACAAATACATGTATTTGAATCTCTAAATCAAACACGGTTTGTGCAAGCTCTTTGAAACTTGACACAATAAAGCAGTTTCAAGTTCTATCTCTATGGTTTGTTTGCTGTTGATGTAGCCCTAAGCAGAGACTGGCGAAAAATCACTTTCCTGGAGAGGGGTTGCCAAGCTTCCAAAAAACTACGATTGGCCTGAAATCTCAGGAAACATTTTTTCACCCAATCATGATGGTACTTTCAGGTAATGATCAGTACACCAATTTCACTTGGCTCACCAAATTACGTTCTTCTAGGTTAAACCGTTCGTTTGCAGTAACCGTTTTCATTTTTAGGTTTCACTCTGTTTTCTCCTATACGGATACATGTATTTGGAACTCTAAATCAAACACGGTTTGTCGTAGCTCTTTGAACCTTGACAGAATAAACCAGTTTCAAGTTCTATCACTATGGTTTGTTTGCTGTTGATGTAGTCCTAAGCAGAGGCTGGCGAATATCACTTTCTTGGAGTTGGGTTGCTAAGCTTCCAAAAAACTACGATTTGTCTGAAATCTCAGGAAATATTTTTTCACCAAAACTTGATGATACTTTCAGGTAATGATTAGTACACCAATCCCACTTGGCCTACCAAATTTGGTACTTCTAGGTAAAACCATTCGTTTCCAGTAACCGTTTTCATTTTTAGGTTTCACTCTGTTTTCTCCTATATGGATACATGTATTTGGAACACTAAATCAAACAATGTTTGTGCTAGCTCTTTGAAACTTGACACAATAAAGCAGTTTCAAGTTCTCTCTCTATGGTTTGTTTGCTGTTTTTGTAGCCCTAAGCAAAGACTGCGAAAATCACTTTCCTGGAAAGGGGTTGCCAAGCTTCCAAAAAACTACGATTGGCCTTAAATCTCAGAAAACATTTTTTCACCCTCTCTTGATAATACTTTCAGGCAATGATCAGTACACCAATCCCACTTGGCTCACAAAATTTCGTACTTCTAGGTTAAACCGTTCTTTTGCAGTAACCGTTTTCATTTTTAGGCTTCACTCTGTTTTCTCCTAAATGGATACATGTATTTGGAACTCAAAATCAAACAATGTTTGTGCTAGCTCTTTGAAACTTGACACAATAAAGCAGTTTCAAGTTCTGTCTCTATGGTTTGTTTGCTTTTGATATAGCGCTAAGCAGAGACTGGCGAAAATCACTTTCCTGGAGAGGGGTTGCCAAGCTTCCAAAAAGTACGAATTGCCTGAAATCTCAGCAAATATTTTTTCACCCAATCTTGATGATACTTTCAGGTAATGATCAGTACTCCAATCCCACTTGTTTCACCAAATTTCGTTATTCTAGGGTAGACCGTTCGTTGGCAGAAACCATTTTCATTTTTAGGTTTCACTCTGTTTTCTCCTATATGTATACATGTATTTGGAACTCTAAATCAAACACGGTTTGTGCTAGCTCTTTGAAACTTGACACAATAAAGCAGTTTCAAGTTCTATCTCTATGGTTTGTTTGCTGTTGATGTAGCCCTAAGCAGAGACTGGCGAAAATCACTTTCCTGGAGAGGGGTTGCCAAGCATCCAAAAACTACGATTGGCCTGAAATCTCAGGAAACATTTTTTTCACCCAATCTTGATGATACTTTCAGGTAATGATCAGTACACCAATCCCACTTGGTTCACCAAATTTCGTTCTTCTAGGTTAAACCGTTCGTTTGCAGTAACCGTTTTCATTTTTAGGTTTCACTCTGTTTTCTTCTATACGGATACATGTATTTGGAACTCTAAATCAAACAATGTTTGTGCTAGCTCTTTGAAACTTGACACAATAAAGCAGTTTCAAGTTCTATCTCTATGGTGTGTTTGCTGTTGATGTAACCCTAAGCAGAGACTGGCGAAAATCACTTTCCTGGATAGGGGTTGCCCAGATTTCAAAAATTACGATTTTCCTTAAATCTCAGCAAATATTTTTTCACCCAATCTTGATGATACTTTCAGGTAATGATCAGTACACCAATCCCACTTGGCTCACCAAACTTCGTTCTTCTAGGTTAAACCGTTCCTTTGCAGTAACCGTTTTCATTTTTAGGTTTCACTCTTTTTTCTGCTATACAAATGCATGTATTTGAAACTCTAAATCAAACACGGTTTGTGCTAGCTCTTTGAAACTTGACAGAATAAAGCAGTTTCATGTTCTATCTCTAAGGTTTGTTTGCTGTTGATGTAGCCCTAAGCACAGACTTGGGAAAATCACTTTCCTAAAGAGGGGTTGCCAAGCTTCCAAAAAAAACGATTTGCGTGAAATCTCAGGAAACATTTTTTCACCCAATCTTCATGATACTTTCACGTAATGATCAGTACACCAATCCCACTTGGCTCACCAAATTTCGTTCTTCTAGGTTAAACCGTTCGTTTGCAGTAAACGTTTTCATTTTTAGGTTTCACTCTGTTTTCTCCTATATGCATACATGTATTTGGAACTCTAAATCAAACACGGTTTGTGCTAGCTCTTTGAAACTTCACACAATGAAGAAGTTTCAAATTCTATTTCAATGGTGTGTTTGCTGTTGATGTAGCCCTAAGCAGAGACTGGCGAAAATCACTTTCCTGGAGAGGGGTTGCCAAACATCCAAAAAACTATGATTGGCCTGAAATCTCAGGAAACAATTTTTCACCGAATCCTGATGATACTTTCAGGTAATGATCAGTACACCAATCCCACTTGGCTCACCAAATTTCGTTCTTCTAGGTTAAACCGTTCGTTTGCAGTAACCGTTTTCATTTTTAGGTTTCACTCTGTTTTCTGCTATACGGATACATGTATTTGAAACTCTAAATCAAACACGGTTTGTGCTAGCTCTTTGAAACTTGACAGAAAAAAGCAGTTTGAAGTTCTCTCTCTATGGTTTGTTTGCTGTTGATGTAGCCCTAAGCAGAGACTGGCGAAAATCACTTTCCTGGAGAGGGGTTGCCAAGCTTCCAAAAAACTACGATTGCCTGAAATCTCAGGAAACATTTTTTCACCCAATCTTGATGATACTTTAAGGTAATGATCAGTACACCATTCCCACTTGGCCTACGAAAATTCGTACTTCTAGGTTAAACCGTTCGTTTGCAGTAACCGTTTTCATTTTTAGGTTTCACTCTCTTTTCTCCTATACATATACATGTATTTGGAACTCTAAATCAAACACGGATTGTGCTAGCCCTTTGAAACTTGATAGAATAAAGCAGTTTGAAGTTCTATGTCTATGGTTTGTTTGCTGTTGATTTATCCCTATGCAGAGACTGGCGAAAATCACTTTCCTGGAGAGGGGTTGCCAAGCTTCCAAAAAACTACGATTGGCCTGAAATCTCTGGAAATATTTTTTCACCCAATCTTGATGATACTTTTAGGTAATGATCAGTACACCAATCCCACTTGGCCTACTAAATTTCGTACTTCTAGGTTAAACCGTTTGTTTGCAGTAACCGCTTTCATTTTTAGGTTTCACTCTGTTTCTCCTATACGGATACATGTATTTGGAACTCTAAATCAAACACGGTTTGTGCTAGTTCTTTGAAACTTGACAAAATAAAGCAGTTTCAAGTTCTATCTGTATGGTTTGTTTGCTGTTGATGTAGCCCTAAGCAGAGACTGGCGAAAATCACTTCCCTGGAGAGGGGCTGCCAAGCTTCCAAAAAAGTATGATTTGCCTGAAATCTCAGGAAACATTTTTTCACCCAACCTTGATGATACTTTCAGGTAATGATAAGTAGACCAATCCCACTTGGCTCACCAAATTTCGTTCTTCTAGGTTAAACCATTCGTTTGCAGTAACCGTTTTCATTTTTAGGTTTCACTCTCTTTTCTCCTATACAGATACATGTATTTGGAACTCTAAATAAAACACGGTTTGTGCTAGCTCTTGGAAACTTGACACAATAAAGCAGTTTCAGGTTTAATCTTTATGGTTTGTTTGCTGTTGATGTAGCCCTAAGCAGAGACTGGTTAACATCACTTTCCTGGAGAGGGGTTGCAAGCTTCCAAAAAAGTACGATTTGCCTGAAATCTCAGCAAACATTTTTTCACCCAATATTGATGATACTTTCAGGTTTTGATCAGTACACCAATCCCAGTTGGCTCACCAAATTTCGTTCTTCTAGGTTAAACCGTTCGTTTGCAGTAATCGTTTTTATTTTTAGGTTTTACTCTGTTTTCTCTTATACGGATACATGTATTTGGAACTCTAAATCAAACACCGTTTGTGCTACGTCTTTGAAACTTGACCCAATAACGCAGTTTCACGTTCTATCTCTATGGTTTGTTTGCTGTTGATGTAGCCCTAAGCAGAGACTGGGGAAAATCCCTTTCCTGGAGAGGGTTTGCCAAGCTTCCAAAAAGTACGATTTGCCTGAACTCTCAGCAAACATTTTTAACCAAACTTGATGATACTTTTAGCTAATGATCAGTACACCAATCCCACTTGGCTCACCAAATTTCGTACTTCTAGGTTAAACTGTTCGTTTGCAGTAAACGTTTTCATTTTTAGGTCTCACTCTGTTTTCTCCTATATGGATACATGTATTTGGAACTCTAAATCAAACACAGTTTGTGCTAGCTCTTTGAAACTTGACAGAATAAAGAAGTTTCAAGTTCTATGACTATGGTTTGTTTGCTGTTGATGTAGCCATAAGCAGAGACTGGCGAATATCACTTTCCTGGAGTGGGGTTGCCAAGCTTCCAAAAAACTACGATTTGCCTGAAATCTCAGAAAACATTATTTTCAGCAAAACTTGATGATACTTTCAGGTAATGATCAGTACACGAATCCCACTTTTCCTACCAAATTTCGTACTTCTAGGTAAAACCATTCATTTGCAATAACCGTTTTAATTTTTAGGTTTCACTCTGTTTTCTCCTATATGGATACATGTATTTGGAACTCTAAATCAAACACGGTTTGTGCTAGCTCTTTGAAACTTGAAACAATAAAGCAGTTTCACGTTCTATTTCTATGGTTTGTTTGCTGTTGATGTAGCCCTACGCAGAGACTGGCGAGAATCACTTTCCTGGAGAGGGGTTGAAAGCTTCCAAAAAAGTACCCTTTGCCTGCAATCTCAGCAAACATTTTTTCACCCAATCTTGATGATACTTTTAGCTAATGATCAGTACACCAGTCCCACTTTGCTCACCAAATTTCGTTCTTCTAGGTTAAACCGTTCGTTTCCAGTAACCGTTTTCATTTTTAGGTTTCATTCTCTTTTCTCCTATACGGATACATGTATTTGGAACTCTAAATCAAACATGGTTTGTGCTAGCTCTTTGAAACTTGACACAATAAAGAAGTTTCAAGGTCTATCTCTGTTGTTTGTTTTCTGTTGATGTAGCCCTACGCAGAGACTTGGGAAAATCACTTTCCTGGAGAGGGGTTGCCAAGCTTCCAAAAGCTACGATATGCCTGAAATCTCAGCAAACAATTTTTCACCCAATCTTGATGATACTTTCAGGTAATGATCAGTACACCAATCCCACTTGGCTCACCAAATTTCGTACTTCTAGGTTAAACCGTTCGTTTGCAGTAACCGTTTTCATTTTTAGGTTTCACTCTCTTTTCTCCTATACGGATACATACATTTGGAACTCTAAATAAAACACGGTTTGTGCTAGCTCTTTGAAACTTGACACAATGAAGAAGTTTCAAGTACTATCTCTATGGTTTGTTTGCTGTTGATGTAGCCCAAAGCGGAGACGGGCGAAAATCACTTTCCTGGAGAGGGGTTGCCAAGCTTCCAAAATACTACGATTAGCCTGAAATCTCAGCAAACATTTTTTCACCCAATCTTGATGATACTTTCAGGTAATGATCAGTCCACCAATCCCACTTGGCTCACCAAATTTCGTTATTGTAGTTTAAACCTTTCGTTGGCAGTAACCGTTTTCATTTTTAGGTTTCACTCTGTTTTCTGCTATATGGATACATGTATTTGGAACTATAAATCAAACACGGTTATTTGGAACTCTAAATCAAACACGGTTTGTGCTAGCTCTTTGAAACTTGACACAATAAAGCAGTTTCAAGTTCTATCTGTATGGTTTGATTGCTGTTGATGTAGCTCTAAGCAGAGACTGGCGAAAATCACTTTCCTGGAGAGGGGTTGCCAAGCTTCCAAAAAACTACGATTGGCCTGAAATCTCAGGAAACATTTTTTCACCCAATCTTGATGATACTTTCAGGTAATGATCAGTACACCAATCCCACTTGGCTCACCAAATTTCGTTCTTCTAGGTTAAACCGTTCGTTTGCATTAACCATTTTCATTTTTAGGTTTCACTCTCTTTTCTCCTATACGGATACATGTGTTTGGAACTCTAATAAAACACGGTTTGTGCTAGCTCTTTGTAACTTGACACAATAAAGAAGTTTCAAGTTCTATCTCTATGGTTTGTTTGCTGTTGATGTAGCCCTAAGCAGAGACTGGCGAAAATCACTTTCCTGGAGAGTGGTTGACAAGCTTCCAAAAAAATACGATTTGCCTGAAATCTGAGGAAACAATTTTTCACCCAATCTTGATGACACTTTCAGGTAATGATCAGTACACCAATCCCACTTGGTTCACCAAATTTCGTTCTTCTAGGTTAAACCGTTCGTTTGCAGTAACCGTTTCCATTTTTAGGTTTCACTCTGTTTTCTCCTATACGGATACATGTATTTGGAACTCTAAATCAAACACGGTTTGTGCTAGCTTCTTGAAACTTGACACAATAAAGCAGTTTCAAGTTCTGTCTCTATGTTTTGATTGCTGTTGATG
This sequence comes from Ictidomys tridecemlineatus, assembly GCF_052094955.1. Lineage (NCBI taxonomy): Eukaryota > Metazoa > Chordata > Mammalia > Rodentia > Sciuridae > Ictidomys > Ictidomys tridecemlineatus. The sequence goes on from NC_135483.1 coordinate 85,070,480, forward strand.
TAGCACTAAGCAGAGACTGGCGAAAATCACTTTCCTGGAGAGGGGTTCCGAGCTTTCAAAAAAGTACGAATTTCGTGAAATCTCAGCAAACATTTTTTCACCCAATCTTTATGATACTTTCAGGTAATGATAAGTACACCAATCCCACTTGGCTCACCAAATTTCGTTCTTCTAGGTTAAACCGTTCGTTTGCAGTAACCGTTTTCATTTTTAGGTCTCACTCTGTTTTCTCCTATACGGATACATGTATTTGGAACTCTAAATAAAACACGGTTTGTTCTAGCTCTTTGAAACTTGACACAATAAATAAGTTTCAGGTTCTATATCTATGGCTTGTTTGCTGTTGATGTAGCCCTAAGCAGAGACTGGCGAAAATCACTTTCCTGGAGAGGGGTTGCCAAGCTTCCAAAAAAGTACGATTTTCCTGAAATCTCAGCAAACATTTTTTCACCCAATCTTGATGATACTTTCAGGTAATGATCAGTACACCAATCCCACTTGGCTCACCAAATTTCGTACTTCTAGGTTAAACCGTTCGTTTGCAGTAACCATTTTCATTTGTAGGTTTCACTCTGTTTTCTCCTATACGGATACATGTATTTGGAACTCTAAATCAAACACGGTTTGTGCTAGCTCTTTGAAACTTGACAAAATAAAGAAGTTTCAAGTTCTATCTGTATGGTTTTTCTGCTGTTGATGTAGCCCTAAGCAGAGACTGGCGAAAATCACTTTCTTGAAGAGGGGTTGCAAAGCTTCCAAAAACTACGATTTTCCTGAAATCTCAGGAAACATTTTTTCACCCAATATTGATGATACTTTCAGGTAATGATCAGTACACCAATCCCACTTGGCTCACCAAATTTCGTTCTTCTAGGTTAAACCGTTCGGTTGCAGTAACCGTTTTCATTTCTAGGTTTCACTCTTTTTTCTCCTATACGAATACATGTATTTGGAACATTAAATCAAAGAAGGTTTTTGCTAGCTCTTTGAAACTTCACACAATAAAGAAGTTTCAAGTTCTATCTCTATGGTTTGTTTGCTGTTGATGTAGCCCTAAGCAGAGATTGGAGAAAATCACTTTTTTTGAGAGGGTTTTCCAAGCTTCCAAAAAACTACGATTTTCCTGAAATTTCAGGAAACATTTTTTCACCCAATTTGATGATACTTTCAGGTAATGATCAGTACACCAATCCCACTTGGCTCACCAAATTTCGTTCTTCTAGGTTAAAGCGTTCGTTTGCAGAAACCGTTTTCATTTTTAGGTCTCACTCTGTTTTCTCCTATACGGATACATGTATTTGGAACTCTAAATCAAACACGGTTTGTGCTAGCTCTTTGAAACTTGACACAATAAAGCAGTTTCAAGTTCTATCTCTATGATTTGATTGCTGTTGATGTAGCTCTAAGCAGAGACTGGCGAAAATCACTTTCCTGGAGAGGGGTTGCCAAGCTTCCAAAAAACTACGATTGGCCTGAAATCTCCTGAAACATTTTTTCACGCAATCTTGATGATGCTTTCACGTAATGATCAGTACAGCAATCCCACTTGGCTCACCAAATTTCGTTCTTCTAGGTTAAACCGTTCGTTTGCAGTAACCGTTTTCATTTTTAGGTTTCACACTGTTTTCTCCTATACGGATACATGTATTTTTAACTCTAAATCAAACATGGTTAGTGGTAGCTCTTTTAAACTTGACACAATAAAGAAGGTTCAAGTTCTATCTCTATGGTTTGTTTGCTGTTGATGTAGCCCTAAGCAGAGACTGGCGAAAATCACTTTCCTGGAGAGGGGTTGCAAGCTTCCAAAAAGTACGATTTTCCTGAAATCTCAGCAAACATTTTTTCAGCCAATCTTTATGATACTTTCAGGTAATGATCAGTACACCAATCCCACTTGGATCACCAAATTTCGTTCTTCTAGGTTAAACTATTCGTTTGCATTAACCGTTTTCATTTTTAGGTTTCACTCTGTTTTCTCCTATACAGATACATGTATTTGGAACTCTAAATCAAACACGGTTTTTGCTAGCTCTTTGAAACTTGACACAATAAAGCAGTTTCATGTTCTATCTCTATGGTTTGTTTGCTGTTGATGTAGCCCTAAGCAGAGACTGGCGAAAATCACTTTTCTGGAGAGGGGCTGCCAAGCTTCCAAAAAACTATGATTGGCCTGAAATCTCAAGAAACATTTTTTCACCCAATCTTGATGATACTTTCAGGTAATGATCAGTACACCAATCCCACTTGGCTCACCAAATTTCGTTATTCTATGTTAAACCGTTTGTTGGCAGTAACCTTTTTCATTTTTAGGTTTCACTCTGTTTTCTCCTATACGGATACATGTATTTGGAACTCTAAATCAAACACGGTTTGTGCTAGCTCTTTGAAATTTGACACAATAAACAGTTTCAAGTTCTATCTCTATGGTTTGTTTGCTGTTGATGTAGCCCTCTGCAGAGACTGGCGAAAATCACTTTCCTGGAGAGGGGTTGCCGAGCTTGCAAAAAAGTACGATTTTCCTGAAATATTAGCAAACATTTTTTCACCTAATCTTGATGATACTTTAAGGTAATGATCAGTACACCATTCCCACTTGGCCTACGAAAATTCGTACTTCTAGGTTAAACCGTTCGTTTGCAGTAACCGTTTTCATTTTTAGGTTTCACTCTCTTTTCTCCTATACGGATACATGTATTTGGAACTCTAAATCAAACACGGTTTGTGCTACCTCTTTGAAACTTGACACAATAAAGCAGTTTCAAATTCTATCTCTATGGTTTGTTTACTGTTGATGTAGCCCTATGCAGAGACTGGCAAAAATCACTTTCCTGGAGAGGGGTTGACAAGCTTCCAAAAAACAACGAATGGCCTGAAATCTCAGGAAACATTTTTTCACCCAATCTTGATGATAGTTTTAGGTAATGATCAGTACACCAATCCCAATTGGCTCACCAAATTTCGTTCTTCTAGGTTAAACCGTTCGTTTGCAGTAACCGTTTTCATTTTTAGGTTTCACTCTCTTTTCTCCTATACATATACATGTATTTGGAACTCTAAATCAAACATGGATGTGCTACCCTTTGAAACTTGATACAATAAAGCAGTTTCAAGTTATATCTCTATGGTTTGTTTGCTGTTGATGTATCCTTATGCAGAAACTGGCGAAAATCACTTTCCTGGAGAGGGGTTGCCAAGCTCCCAAAAAACTACGATTTGGCTGAAATCTCAGCAAACATTTTTTCACCCAATCTTGATGATACTTTCAGGTAATGATCAGTACACCAATCCCACTTGGTCACCAAATTTCGTTCTTCTAGGTTAAACCGTTCGTTTGCAGTAACCATTTTCATTTTTAGGTTTCACTCTCTTTTCTCCTATAGGGATACATGTATTTGGAACTCTAAATCAAACACAGTTTGTGCTAGCTCTCTGATACTTGATACAATAAAGCAGTTTCAAGTTCTATCTCTATGGTTTGTTTGCTGTTGATATTGCCCTAAGCAGAGACTGGCGAACATCACTTTCCTGGAGAGGGGTTGCCAACCTACCAAAAAACTACGATTGGCCTGAAATCACAAGAAACATTTTTTCACCCACTCTTGATGATACTTTCAGTTAATGATGAGTACACAAATCCAACTTGCCTCACCAAATTCGTTCTTCTAAGTTAAACCGTTCGTTTGCATTAACCGTTTTCATTTTTAGGTTTTACACTGTTTTCTCCTCTATGGATACATGTATTTGGAACTCTAAATCAAACACCGTTAGTGCTAGGTTTTGAAACTTGACACAATAACGCAGTTTCAAGTTCTATCTCTATGGTTTGTTTGCTGTTGATGTAGACCTAAGCAGAGACTGGTGAAAATCACTTTCCTGGAGAGGGGTTGCCAACCTTCCAAAAAACTACGAATGGCCTGAAATCTCAGGAAATATTTTTTCACCCAATCTTGATGATACTTTAAGGTAATGATCAGTACACCAATCCCACTTGGCTCACCAAATTTCGGTCTTCTAGGTTAAACCGTTCGTTTGCAGTAACCGTTTTCATTTTTAGGTTTCACTCTCTTTTCTCATATACGGATACATGTATTTGGAACTCTAAATCAAACACGGTTTGTGCTAGCTCTTTGAAACTTGACACAATAAAGCAGTTTCAAGTTCTATCTCTATGTTTTGTTTGCTGTTGATGTAGCCCTAAGCAGAGACTGGCGAAAATCACTTTCCTGGAGAGGGGTTGCCAAGCTTCCAAAAAACTACGATTGGCCTGAAATCTCAGGAAACATTTTTTCACCCAATCTTGATGATACTTTCACGTAATGATCAGTACACCAATCCCAATTGGCTCACCAAATTTCGTTCTGGTAGGTTAAACAGTTCGTTTGCGGTAACCGTTTTCATTTTTAGGTTTCACTGTTTTTCTCCTATACGGATACATGTATTTGAAACTCTAAATCAAACACCGTTTTTGCTAGCTCTTTGAAACTAGACACAATAAAGCAGTTTCAAGTTCTATCTCTATGGTTTGTTTGCTGTTGATGTAGCCTTAACCAGAAACTGGCGAAAATCACTTTTGTGTAAAGGGTGTGCCAAGCTTCCAAAATAGTAGGATTTTCCTGAAATCTCTGGAAACACTTTTTCACCCAATCTTGATGATTCTTTCAGGTAATGATCAGTACACCAATCCCACTTGGCCTACCAAATTTCGTACTTCTATGTTAAACCGTTTGTTTGCAGTAACCGTTTTCATTTTTAGGATTCACTCTCTTTTCTCCTATACATATGCATGTATTTGGAACTCTAAATGAAACACGGATTGTGCTAGCTCTTTGAAACTTGACACAATAAAGCAGTTTCAAGTTCTATCTCTATGGTTTGTTTGCTGTTTATGAATCCCTAACCAGAGACTCCGAAAATCACTTTCCTGGAGAGGGGTTGCCAAGCTTCCAAAAACTACGATTTGCCTGAAATCTCAGCAAACATTTTATCACCCAATCTTGATGATACATTCAGGTAATGACCAGTACATCAATCCCACTTGGCCTACCAAATTTCGTACTTCTAGGTTAAACCGTTCGTTTTCAGGAACCGTTTTCATTTTTAGGTTTCACTCTGTTTTCTCCTATACGGATACATGTATTTGGAACTCTAAATCAAACACGGTTTATGGTACCTCTTTGAAACTTGACACAGTAAAGCAGTTTCAAGTTCTATCTCTATGGTTTGTTTGCTGTTGATGTAGCCCTAAGCAGAGACTGGCGAAAATCACTTTCCTGGAGAGGGGTTGCCAAGCTTCCAAAAAACTACGATTGGCCTGAAATCTCAGGAAACATTTTTTCACCCAATCTTGATGATACTTTAAGGTAATGATCAGTACACCATTCCCACTTGGCCTACGAAAATTCGTACTTCTAGGTTAAACCGTTCGTTTGCAGTAACCGTTTTCATTTTTAGGTTTCACTCTCTTTTCTCCTATACATATACATGTATTTGGAACTCTAAATCAAACATGGATTGTGCTAGCCCTTTGAAACTTGATAGAATAAAGCAGTTTGAAGTTCTATGTCTATGGTTTGTTTGCTGTTGATGTATCCCTATGCAGAGACTGGCGAAAATCACTTTCCTGGAGAGGGGTTGCCAAGCTTCCAAAAAACTACGATTGGCCTGAAATCTCTGGAAATATTTTTTCACCCAATCTTGATGATACTTTTAGGTAATGATCAGTACACCAATCCCACTTGGCCTACTAAATTTCGTACTTCTAGGTTAAACCGTTTGTTTGCAGTAACCGCTTTCATTTTTAGGTTTCACTCTGTTTTCTCCTATACGGATACATGTATTTGGAACTCTAAATAAAACACGGTTTGTGCTAGTTCTTTGAAACTTGACAAAATAAAGCAGTTTCAAGTTCTATCTGTATGGTTTGTTTGCTGTTGATGTAGCCCTAAGCAGAGACTGGCGAAAATCACTTTCCTGGAGAGGGGCTGCCAAGCTTCCAAAAAAGTATGAATTGCCTGAAATATCAGGAAACATTTTTTCACCCAACCTTGATGATACTTTCAGGTAATGATAAGTAGACCAATCCCACTTGGCTCACCAAATTTCGTTCTTCTAGGTTAAACCATTCGTTTGCAGTAACCGTTTTCATTTTTAGGTTTCACTCTCTTTTCTCCTATACAGATACATGTATTTGGAACTCTAAATAAAACACGGTTTGTGCTAGCTCTTGGAAACTTGACACAATAAAGCAGTTTCAGGTTTAATCTCTATGGTTTGTTTGCTGTTGATGTAGCCCTAAGCAGAGACTGGTTAACATCACTTTCCTGGAGAGGGGTTGCAAAGCTTCCAAAAAAGTACGATTTGCCTGAAATCTCAGCAAACATTTTTTCACCCAATATTGATGATACTTTCAGGTTTTGATCAGTACACCAATCCCACTTGGCTCACCAAATTTCGTTCTTCTAGGTTAAACCGTTCGTTTGCAGTAATCGTTTTTATTTTTAGGTTTTACTCTGTTTTCTCTTATACGGATACATGTATTTGGAACTCTAAATCAAACACCGTTTGTGCTAGGTCTTTGAAACTTGACACAATAACGCAGTTTCACGTTCTATCTCTATGGTTTGTTTGCTGTTGATGTAGCCCTAAGCAGAGACTGGGGAAAATCCCTTTCCTGGAGAGGGGTTGCCAAGCTTCCAAAAAGTACGATTTGCCTGAAATCTCAGGATACATTTTTCACCCAAACTTGATGATACTTTCAGGTAATAATCAGTACACCAATCCCACTTGGCTCACCAAATTTCGTTCTTCTAGGTTAAACCGTTCGTTTGCAGTAACCGTTTTCTTTTTTAGGTTTCACTCTCTTTTCTCCTATACATATACATGTATTTGGAACTCTAAATCAAACACGGTTTGTGCTAGGTCTTTGAAACTTGACACAATAATGCAGTTTCAAGTTCTATCTCTATGGTTTGTGTCACGACCCCCTTGCCCGCAAGGAGGACGCGACTCAGGAATCTTCTTTCAGCAGTTTATTCAGGCCCTTGATATTCTTCTAATAATTCTTCTAATTCCCGGAATAATAATTGGATGCCCCTCCCAGCCTTAATAAAGTACCTCGAACCCCAATGCGAAGCTGCCACGTGTACCCTTCTCACAGGGTGCTAGAAAACGACACGCCAACTTTCTTTGATAAGGAGTTGACAATACGCCAACTCTCTCTGATATGGAGTTGTCCTTCACAGACCACAGCGGAGCCAGCGCCATCATGTAATGGCGACCACAGTCCGCAGGAACGGCTCACCACAGCTCCCCCTTTTTGTTTCACTAAGACAATACAGTCGAGAGTAGAGGTCCTATCCCACTGTGCAGAAGTGGCTGCATAGTATGGCCCAGCCCTAGGGGGCGCCTTCCCCAGATCTGACACCATATCAGCCGACGCCTTTTTTTGTGGGGCGGGGCGGAGACAAGTCAAACCCGCATGCAATAGGACATGCTCCTTTTGAGTTCCCTCTTCTCAATGGATCACTCAAGTGCAGTGCCTTGCCTCGCATCCTGTATCGTGACGATGGTGAGTAAGAGGGAATAGCTGAGGTTGAACTGTGGCTGTCTAGAAGTACAACTACAAACAAGTTGGCAGCATCCTGAAAGAAAGGCACGGACTTTAAAGTGATAGATAAAGACCAGTGTGGAAACCCTTTTGCGTGCAATGGCAACAAGACCTGCAGAGTGCAAGGGCTTTCCAGCACTAAAAGAAAGACAAAAGAAGGACATGTCGAACCCAGTGAAATGTTAGAATAACTTGGGGTGCAACGACCATGTCAAAGGCACTAGTGTAGAAACCATTCTGCGTGCAATGGTAGCAAGACTGGCAGAGTGCAAGGGCTTTCTGACACTAAGAGAATAACGAGGAAAGACATGTCAATCCCAGTGCAATGTTATAATAACTTGGGGTGCAATGACCATGTCAAAGATTTACTGTTTAAGATGCGCAAGCCAGACCTGAGGTGAGTTGCCAGTTTCTAAAGCAGCAAGAGCTTGTGTGATCATAGCCTTATCTTGAGCACTACGAGCTTTAAGGCAACAGAGAAACCACAAACAGAGGAACATACCAAAACTACACAGTGCACCAAAAATGCCTACTCCCACCCACTCCTTAAAAAAGGAAAAAGCAGAAGATATCCAATTGGTGAATTTACCCAGAGTCACGGGATCGACACGGGTACTATTCAAGACAGCTATCTGGGTTAGTTGAGACTGGATCATGTCTTCCGCTTCCATGGACCAATTCCCGGCCAGATATCCACCAATGATGTGGGAAGCATTCCTGGAATCATTAAATCTGACAGAGGTTATACATAAATGTGCACGTTGGTCAATGCAGCCTAAAAGTACTAGGTCAGCTAATTCCTCTACCTGAGCTTAAAGAAAATCTATTCTTTGGTTGGTAGCTAAAATCCCTGACAAAATATGTTGATTAATCACATTTTGCGATTCAAGTATAGTGGACGATTGTTGAACAACTTGATTAATGGTGGCAGCAGTTTGTACTTGACTGGCCATGGCTACTCCGGCCGTAACTGCTGCAGCAGCAGATGCTGCCACGGCTGTCACTATAGCTGCTGTGATTCCAAAATCTCTGCGGACTCTAAGTAGCTCTACAATAGGAAATTTATCTGGATCCGCAGTGACTGGGATTGGGACAAATGTTGGAATTTTCATTATCACTGCTACAGTCCAAGAACCATTCCAACACTCAGATAAGAAACAGGTAATATTAGAACAATCCAGCATCCCTGATGAGGTGTCATTAGCTAAGAGGAACAGGAACAGGGATTGGATACAGACCATTGCAGGAGGCAATGTGGCACTATGTAACAGAGAGTTGAACGAAACAGATGTAAGCCTATTACCTCGTTCACTCTCCTTAGTAGTGCCAGAAACATTAGCCAGCCAACTTTTGGCTCCTAGTAATTGAGCCAATGCAGAAATATCGGCTGAAGCCCCCTTCTCATTGGAAATGAGCCATTGAAACCAGGACCAACCTGTTCCTGTAGAGGAGTTGGCATTGTTGTTAAAGTTGTAAACATATCTCTTCAGAGGGGGGGAAAAGGAGAAACCTTTAGCAACTTGATGTTTCTCCCAAGAATGATCCTGACAAGGTGTAAATGTTGGGGGAAAACCAAAATTAGGGGTACAGTAAGGAGAGGCCTTGAAATGAGTGGCATTGCAAGTACTATTAGAAGAAGGAGGCATTGGGATTAATACCTCGGAGATAATAGCTAAAGTAGTTATGTTTAAAACAGAGCTAGTTGCGGGGGTACCTGAGCCTGATTGCTACCCTGAAACTACTTGGCTCAATACAGCACTGAGAATACTCCCTGAGACTCAACTGGACCGCAATGGGTCCTCCCAGTTAGTCAAATTTTTGGTCTTAAGGCTAATACAATTAGTGTTCCCAAGGCTGAAACAAAAAACTCCTGTGAGATTAACTTGAGACTGGTTAAAAATAATTTCCATGTCCCCTCTAGGAGAGGCACAAGGAGCAGACATCTCACATGAGGTAGAAAAAAGAGTGAGGAGGACACTAGAATTACTATGAACTGGCATTGGCATTGGCCATGCCCGTGCCACTGCCCACCACTGCATTGGTGTCATCTGTACCGTTGGCACCAGCATCAGAGCCAGAGCACTCATCAGAATGAAGCTCCTCATCATGGGACTGTTGTGGCACCTCCTGCTGCTGGTTAGTAGATCTCGAGACTCTTCTTGTCAGGCGTTCAGGGATCCACAGCGGCTTTGTGCGATCCTGGGGAAAAACACATACAGATCCTCGTGCCCATGTCAGCACGGGGTCAGGGCCGTTCCATTGGCCCGTAAGAACATCCTTCCACTTAACATAGCCAGTCACAGAGGGCTGAGGGGACACATGTCTATCGGCCGCAGAGCGGCCATGAATATCCAAATTCAAAAAATTAATGGTAAAAAGAGCTAAGGACAGGCGTTCTTTAGGAGTATGGTCAACTCCTATTCCCCCTTTTTGTTTTTCTAAGGTTTCTTTTAAGGTGCGGTGGGCACGTTCAACAATGTCTTGTCCTTGAGGATTGTAAGGCAACCCATGAGCAAGTTGTACTCCCATAGTAGAACAAAAAGATGTAAACTGTCTGCCCGTATAAGCAGGTCCATTATCAGTCTTAAGGGATGCAGGTGCACCCCATGCTGCCCATGCCTCTAAGCAATGAGTAATGACATTACGTGCCTTTTCTCCCGATAAAGCAGAAGCATGAATAATTCCAGAGTATGTGTCAATAGAAACATGTACATATTTGAGGTTACCAAAGTCAGGCACGTGAGTTACGTCCATTTGCCAGACAACCAATGGCTTCAATCCTCGTGGGTTTACACCATAAGTAGGAGGATGAAGAAATGTGACACAATGGGGACATTGTAACACTATCTGACGAGCATCTGCTCTTGAGATGGAAAAACGTCTGAGCAGTGTCATAGCAATTGACATGAAAGTTGTGATGAAACAATTTAGCTTCTTCTAAGGAGGAGGCCAAGCATACCAACTGGCTTCTAGTTGCCGAGTCAGCACAGGCATTACCCTGTGATAACAGGCCAGGAAGAGAGGTGTGAGCCCGAATGTGCATTGGATAGAAAGGGGCAGTACGGCTACGGATAAGCTGTTGAAGCTGATTAAAGTAAGCAGATACATTATGGGTGTCACTAATAGCTCCTACAGCCTCCAGAATTTTGAGCGCCTGCACCACATAGATGGAGTCCGAAATGAGATTGAAAGGAAAAGAACACTGTTTAAAAACTTCAGTGACAATTTGTAGTTCTACCCATTGTTGATTTCCAGGAGCAAATTGATGCTGGCAGGGGGAGAGGCATTAATCACATAAGCTCCCATTCCAGACTTAGAGCCATCAGTAAAGATGTTAACAGCCCCCGGAATTGGAGTGGGTGAAGTCACTTTAGGGAAAATGATGTGATGTTCTTTAACAAATGGAGTAATGGATGAGAAGGGTAATGATTGTCAATATCCCCTTGAAACGAGCAACATAGAATGGCCCAGTTTTCTAGAGTAGCACACAAAACATTAATTTGAGCTTTAGAATAGGGTATGATAAGAGAAGAAGGTGCTTGTCCAAAAAATTAAATGCTCTGTTGAATCCCTCTAAGTGCTAACGCTGCAACAGCATCAGGATAGTATTCTAAAGATTTTCCTGGGGATACATGTGGGTGGATCCATAGTAAAGGCCCATCTTGCCACAGTACTCCAGTAGGCTGCCGCATAGTGGCAAGCACACATAACTGGAAAGGTATATCACTCTGGATCCTGCATAGAGTAGCATGTTGTATAGCTTCTTCTACTTTTATAAGGGCCGCTCTAGCCTCTTTAGTGAGGGTACGAGGGGAAGTAAGATCTGAATTGCCCTTAAGAATAGCATACAAAGGCTGGAGCACGATATTAGGAATATGTAAATAACCTCTTATCCAATTAATATCTCCCAACAGTTTTTGAAAATCATTTAGAGTTTGGAGATCTTGAGTTCTTATAGTAACTTTTTGTGGTTTTAATATGTCATATCCAATCGTCGCTCCCAAATACTGAATAGAATCCCCTGTTTGAACCTTTTCAGGTGCAATATGTAATCCATATTGAGCTAACAACTTCCCCAGGTCTTTATAGGCCTCATTAACTGACTGTTGTAATTTGGCTGCCAATAATACATCATCCATATAATGAATAATCTTGATGGAATGATATTTTTTTCTGAGAGGTGCGAGTGCCTTCCCTACATACATCTGACAAATCGTAGGACTGTTAGACATTTTCTGTGGTAAAACAACCCACTCAAACCTTTGATCTGGTTCCTCGTGATTACACGAGGGAAGGGTGAAGGCAAAACGCTGTGAGTCTTTAGGATGCAAAGGAATAGAAAAGAAACAGTCTTTAATGTCAATAGCAATGATATGCCAGCCCTGAGGAACAGAGGAAAGCAGTGGCAGCCCTCTTTGAATGGGCCCCATAAGTTGCATTTGAGCATTAACTGCTCATAAATCATGCAGTAGGTGCCACTTCCCTGATTTTTTCTTAATGACAAATATGGGAGTATTCCATGGAGAAGTAGAATGTTGAATGTGGCCCAAGTCAAGTTTTTCTTTAACTAGGTCATGGGCTGCTGCCAATTTAGCCGAGGGAAGGGGCCACTGAGGCACCCAATCAGGCTCCTCAGTGAGACAAGTTATGGGTATTTGAGCTTGATAAGGGGCATGGCTCTATCAGGATCTCCAAAAATCTTTCCAGCGGCATCCACCATCCTTGCTACAAAATCTGAAAAGGGTTCTGTAGGGCCTTGAATAATTTCAGTCAGGTTACCAGACACCACTCCTCTATTTGGAAGTGATTTCCATGCCCGAATGCAAATATTATTAATCTGGTCATATGCTTCAAGAGGAAATCCTGTCTGTTGATTAGCAAATCTCCCTTGCCCCAAAAGCATGTCTTTGTCCCAATGGGGGTGTCCTGCTGCATGATTTTGGGCAGCCTGCTCTGCTGTGCCCTCTAGCACAAATGCTCTCCAGTCCAAATATTTGCCTGGGGAGATGCAAGCCCGAACGAGGCTAGCCCAATCAGAGGGAGTCATGCAGTATCTGGACAGATTCTCTATCTGAGTTAGTGTAAAAGCGGCATTAACCCCATAAGTGCGCACAGACTCTGCCAGAGTCTTTACAATTTTGAAATCCAAAAGCTCAAGAAATCTTCCCCTATTATCATCCTGAAAAACTGGATAAGCAAGACCCATCTCAGAGTTAACAGCCCTCCATGTTTGGGCGTGGAAAATTCGTCGCGAAACACCCCCGCCATACGGAGGCGGATCGGGAGGCTGTCCTGTCTTGAGCCCTTGCTTATCTCTGTTCCCTGTACCTAAACTCCCTAGCTGCCGAGACAGCGTCTCCAGCTCCTCCTCTTCATTATCTTCTACCTCTGACCCACTTTCACATGGGGGCGTGCGCAGCACACTGAGATCTGGATACAGTCTCCTCTCATTCTCCACGCCCCGCACACTCCCCTCTTCCTGAGACACTTCATTCTCTGTTGTTTCTGATTTTTCCTCATGTAATTGTTCTAAAACTTCTTGCCCTTTAACAAGCGCTTCTTGGCATCTGTCATCCGTAAGGCAACTACGGACCATCTTCCAGAGGGGTATCACCCCGCCCTCTAACATGCCCTGCTCACGAGCAAAATCAAGGTCTTTGCCTAATTTATCCCAGCTGGGTGTAGTGAGGCTGCCTGAAAATGCAAACCATGGTGCAGCTGTATCTACCCTCTGTAAAAATCTCTCTAAGGTACTGTGTTTCACCTCCAGTCCCTTGGAACGTAAAAGGCCATCTAGGGCCAGAAGAAGTGGACTTGAAGTCATGGCACCCATGACGCAACACAAGAAAACACAGAAATCGAAAGTAAAAATGCACAAAAACAAAACGAAAATACACAGAAAACAAAACGAAAATACAGAGTGCAATTGCTATGAGATGTAACGCCCTCACTTTATTTACAGAGGAGCAGGTACCTTTTAACGCTCCCTCGTTCTTCTAGGTTAAACCGTTCGTTTGCAGTAACCATTTTCATTTTTAGGTTTCATTCTGTTTTTTGCTATACAGATACATGTATTTGGAACTCTAAATCAAACACGGATTGTGCTAGCTCTTTGAAACTTGACACAATAATGCAGTTTCAAATTCTATCTCTATGGTTTGTTTGCTGTTCATGTAGCCCTAAGCAGAGACTGGCGAAAATCACTATCCTGGAGAGGCGTTGCAAATCTTCCAAAAAAGTACAAATTTCCTGAAATCTCAGCAAACATTTTCACACCCAATCTTGATGATACTTTCAGGTAATGATCAGTACACCAATCCCACTTGGCTCACCAAATTTCGTACTTCTAGGATAAACCGTTCGTTTGCAGTAACCATTTTCATTTTTAGGTTTTACTGTGTTTTCTCCTATATGGATACATGTATTTGGAACTCTAAATCAAACACTATTTGTGCTAGGTCTTTGAAACTTGACACAATAACGCAGTTTCAAGTTCTATCTCTATGGTTTGTTTGCTGTTGATGTAGCCCTAAGCAGAGACTGGCGAAAATCACTTTCCTGAAGAGGGGTTGACAACCTTCCAAAAAACTACGATTGGCCTGAAATCTCAGGAAACATTTTTTCACCCAATCTTGATGATACTTTCAGGCAATGATCAGTACACCAATCCAACTTGGCCTACCAAATTTGGTTTTTCTAGGTTAAACCGTTCATTTGCAGTAACCGTTTTCATTTTTAGGTTTCACTCTCTTTTCTCCTATATGGATACATGTATTTGGAACTCTAAATCATACACGGTTTGTGCTAGCTCTTTGAAACTTGACACAATAAAGTAGTTTCAAGTTCTATCTCTATGGTTTGTTTGCTGTTGATTTAGCCCTAAGCAGAGACTGGCGAAAATCACTTTCCTGGAGAGGAGTTGCCAAGCTTCCAAATACTACGATTTGCCTGAAATCTCAGCAAACATTTTTGACCCAATCTTGATGATACTTTCAGGTAATGATCAGTACACCAGTCCCACTTTGCTCACCAAATTTCGTTCTTCTAGGTTAAACCATTCGTTTGCAGTAACCGTTTTCATTTTTAGGTTTCACTCTCTTTTCTCCCATATGGATACATGTATTTGGAACTCTAAATCAAACACGGTTTGTGATAGCTCTTTGATACTTGACACAATAAACCAGTTTGAAGTTCTATCTCTATGGTTTGTTTGCTGTTGATGTAGCCCTAAGCAGAGACTGGCAAAAATCACTTTCCTGAAGACGGGTTACCAAATTTCAAAAAACTACGATTGCCCAGAGATCTCAGGAAACATTTTTTCACCCAATCTTGATGATACTTTCAGGTAATGATCAGTACACCAGTCCCACTTTGCTCACCAAATTTCGTTCTTCTAGGTTAAACCATTCATTTGCAGTAACCGTTTTCATTTTTAGGTTTCACTCTCTTTTCTCCTATACGGATACATGTATTTGGAACTCTAAATCAAACACGGTTTGTGCTAGCTCTTTGAAACTTGACACAACAAAGTAGTTTCAAGTTCTATCTCAATGGTTTGTTTGCTGTGGATGTAGCCCTAAGCAGAGACTGGCGAAAATCACTTTCCTGGAGAGGAGTTGCCAAGCTTCCAAATAGTACGATTTGCCTGAAATCTCAGCAAACATTTTTCACCCAATCTTGATGATACTTTCAGGTAATGATCAGTACACCAGTCCCACTTTGCTCACCAAATTTCGTTCTTCTAGGTTAAACCATTCATTTGCAGTAACCGTTTTCATTTTTAGGTTTCACTCTCTTTTTCTCCTATACGGATACATGTATTTGGAACTCTAAATCAAACACGGTTTGTGCTAGCTCTTTGAAACTTGACACAACAAAGTAGTTTCAAGTTCTATCTCTATGGTTTGTTTGCTGTTGATGTAGCCCTAAGCAGAGACTGGCGAAAATCACTTTCCTGGAGAGGAGTTGCCAAGCTTCCAAATAGTACGATTTGCCTGAAATCACAGCAAACATTTTTCACCCAATCTTGATGATACTTTCAGGTAATGATCAGTATACCAGTCCCACTTTGCTCACCAAATTTCGTCCCTCTAGGTTAAACGATTCGTTTGCAGTAACCGTTTTCATTTTTAGGTTTCACTCTCTTTTCTCCTATACGGATATATGTATTTGGAACTCTAAATCAAACACGGTTTGTTCTAGCTATTTGAAACTTGACACAGTAAAGTAGATTCAAGTTCTATCTCTATGGTTTGTTTGCTGTTGATGTAGCACTAAGCAGAGACTGGCGAAAATCACTTTCCTGGAGAGGGGTTGCCAAGCTTCCAAAAAGTACGATTTGCCTGAAATCTCAGCAAACATTTTTCACCCAATCTTGATGATACTTTCAGATAATGATCAGTACACCAGTCCCACTTTGCTCACCACATTTCGTTCTTCTAGGTTAAACCATTCGTTTGCAGTAACCGTTTTCATTTTTAGGTTTCACTCTCTTTTCTCCTATCCGGATACATGTATTTGGAACACTAAATAAAACACGGTTTGTGCCAGCTCATTGAAACTTGACACAATAAAGCAGTTTCAAGTTCTATCTTTATGGTTTGTTTGTTGTTGATGTAGCCCTAAGCAGAGACTGGCGAAAATCACTTTTCTGGAGACGGGTTGCCAAGCTTCCAAAAAGTACGATTTGCATGAAATCTCAGGAAACATTATTTCACCCAATCTTGATGATACTTTCAGGTAATGATCAGTACTCCAATCTCACTTGGCTCACCAAATTTCGTTATTCTAGGTTAAACTGTTCGTTGGCAGTAACCGTTTTCATTTTTAGGTTTCACTCTGTTTTCTCCTATGTAAATACATGTATTTGGAACTCTAAATCAAACACGGTTTGTGCTAGCTCTTTGAAACTTGACACAATAAAGCAGTTTTAAGTTCTATTTCTATGGTTTGTTTGCTGTTGATGTAGCACTAAGCAGAGACTTGCGAAAATCACTTTCCTGGAGAGGGTTTGCCAAGCTTCCAAAAAACTAAGATTGGCCTAAAATCTCAGCAAATATTTTTTCACCCAATCTTGATAATACTTTCAGGTAATGAGCAGTACACCAATCCTACCTGGCTTACCAAATTTCTTTCTTCTAGGTTAAACCGTTCGTTTGCAGTAAACGTTTGCATTCTTAGGTTTCAGTCTGTTTTCTCCTATACGGATATATGTATTTGGAACTCTAAATCAAACACGGTTTGAGCTAGCTCTTTGAAACTTGACACAATAAAGCAGTTTCAAGTTCCATCTCTATAGTTTGTTTGCTGTTGATGTAGCCCTAAGCAGAGACTGGCAAATATCACTTTCCTGAATAGCGGTTGCCAAGCATCCAAAGAAATATGATTGGACTGAAATACCAGCAAACATTTTTTTACCCAATCTTGATGATACTTTCAGGTAATGATCAGTACACCAATCCCCTTGGCCTACCAAATTTCGTACTTCTCGATTAAACCGTTCGTTTGCAGTAACCGTTTTCATTTTTAGGTTTCACTCTCTTTTCTCTTTATGGATACATGTATTTGGAACTCTAAATCAAACACGGTTTGTGCTAGCTCTTTGAAACTTGACACAATAAAGCAGTTTCAAGTTCTATCTCTATGGTTTGTTTGCTCTTGTTGTAGCCCTAAGCAGAGACTGGCGAAAATCACTTTACTGGAGAGGGGTTTTCAAGCTTACAAAAAGTACGATTTGCCGGAAATCTCAGCAAACCTTTTTCACCCAATCTTGATGATACTTTTAGGTAATGATCAGTACACCAGTCTCAATTTTCTCACCAAATTTTGTTCTTCTAGGTTAAACCGTTCGTTTGCAGTAAACGTTTTCATTTTTAGGTTTCACTCTCTTTTCTCCTATACGGATACATGTATTTGGAACTCTAAATCAAACACGGTTTGTGCTAGCTCTTTGAAACTTGACACAATAAACCAGTTTGAAGTTCTATCTCTATGGTTTGTTTGCTGTTGATGTAGCCCTAAGCAGAGACTGGCAAAAATCACTTTCCTGAAGAGTGGTTTCCAAGCTTTCAAAAAACTACGATTGCCCAGAAATCTCAGGAAACATTTTTTCACCCAATCTTGATGATACTTTCAGGTAATGATCAGTACACCAGTCCCACTTTGCTCACCAAATTTCGTTCTTCTAGGTTAAACCATTCATTTGCAGTAACCGTTTTCATTTTTAGGTTTCACTCTCTTTTCTCCTATACAAATACATGTATTTGGAACTCTAAATCAAACACGGTTTGTGCTAGCTCTTTGAAACTTGACACAATAAAGCAGTTTCAAGTTCCATCTCTATAGTTTGTTTGCTGTTGATGTAGCTCTAAGCAGAGACTGGCGCAAATCACTTTCCTGAAGAGGGGTTGCCAAGCTTCCAAAAAACTATGATTTGCCTTAAATCTCAGGAAACATTTTTTCACCAAGTCTTGATGATACTTTCAGGTAATAATCAGTACACCAATCCCACTTGGCTCACCAAATTTCGTTCTTCTAGGTTAAACCGTTCGTTTGAAGTAACCGTTTTCATTTTTAGGTTTCACTCTCTTTTCTCCTATACATATACATGTATTTGGAACTCTAAGTCAAACACGGTTTGTGCTAGCTCTTTGAAACGTGACACAATAAAACAGTTTCAAGTTCTATCTCTATGGTTTGTTTGCTGTTGATGTAATCCCTGAGCAGAGACTGGCGAAAATCACTTTCCTGGAGAGGGGTTGCCAAGCTTCCAAACAACTACCATTTGCCTGAAATCTCAGTAAACATTTTTTTACCCAATCTTGATGATACTTTCAGGTAATGATCAGTACACCAATCCCACTTTGCCTACCAAATTTCGTTCTTCTAGGTTAAACCGTACGTTTGCAGTAACCTTTTTTCATTTTTAGGTTTCACTCACTTTTCTCATATACGGATACATGTATTTGGAACACTAAATCAAACACGGTTTGTGCTAGCTCTTTGAAACTTGACACAATAAAGCATTTTCAAGTTCTATCTCTATGGTTTCTTTGCTGTTGATGTAGCCCTAAGCAGAGACTGGCAAAAATCACTTTCCTGGAGAGGGGTTGCCAAGCTTCCAAAAAACTACGATTTGTCTGAAATCTCAGTAAACATTTTGTCACCCAATCTTGATGATACTTTCAGATAATGATCAGTACAACAATCCCACTTGGCTCACCAAATTTCGTTCTTCTAGGTTAAACCGTTCGTTTGCAGTAACCGTTTTCAATTTTAGGTTTCACTCTGTTTTCTCCTATACGGATACATGTATTTGGAACTCTAAATCTAACACGCTTTGTGCTAGCTTTTTGAAACTTGACACAATAAAGCAGTTTCAAGTTCTCTCTCTATGGTTTGTTTGCTGTTGATGTAGCCCTAAGCAGAGACTGGCGAAAATCACTTTCCTGGAGAGGGGTTGCCAAGCTTCCAATAAACTATGATTGGCCTGAAATCTCAAGAAACATTTTTTCACCCAATCTTGATGATACTTTAGGTAATGATCAGTACACCAATCCCACTTCTCTCACCAAATTTCGTTCTTCTAGGTTAAACCGTTCGTTTGCAGTAACCGTTTTCATTTTTAGGTTTCATTCTGTTTTTTGCTATACGGATACATGTATTTGGAACTCTAAATCAAACACGGTTTGTGCTAGCTCTTTGAAACTTGACAGAATAAAGCAGTTTCAAGTTCTATCTCTATGGTTTGTTTGCTGTTGATGTAGCCCTAAGCAGAGACTGGCAAATATCACTTTCCTGGAGAGACGTTGCCAAACTTCCAAAAGTACGATTTTCCTGAAATCTCAGCAAACATTTTTTCACCCAATCTTGATGATACTTTCAGGTAATGATCAGTACACCAATCCCACTTGGCTCACCAAATTTCGTACTTCTAGGAAAAACCGTTCGTTTGCAGTAACCATTTTCATTTTTAGGTTTTACTGTGTTTTCAACTATATGGATACATGTATTTGGAACTCTAAATCAAACACTGTTTGTGCTAGGTCTTTGAAACTTGACACAATAACGCAGTTTCAAGTTCTATCTCTATGGTTTGTTTGCTGTTGATGTAATCCCTGAGCAGAGACTGGCGAAAATCACTTTCCTGGAGAGGGGTTGCCAAGCTTCTAAAAAGTACGATTTGCCTGAAATCTCAGCAAACATTTTTCACCCAATCTTGATGATACTTTTACGTAATGATCAGTACACCAGTCCCACTTTGCTCACCAAATTTCGTTTTCCTAGGTTAAACCGTTCGTTTGCAGTAAAGGTTTTCATTTTTAGGTTTCACTCTGTTTTCTCTTATACGGATATATGTATTTGGAACTCTAAATCAAACACGGTTTGTGCTAGCTCTTTGAAACTTGACACAATAAAGCAGTTTCAAGTTCTATCTCTATGATTTGTTTGCTGTTGATGTATCCCTAAGCAGAGACTGGCAAAAATCACTTTCCTGGAGAGGGGTTGCCAAGCTTCCAAAAAACTACGATTTGTCTGAAATCTCAGTAAACATTTTGTCACCCAATCTTGATGATACTTTCAGATAATGATCAGTACAACAATCCCACTTGGCTCATCAAATTTGGTACTTCTAGGTTAAACCGTTCGTTTGCAGTAACCGTTTTCAATTTTAGGTTTCACTCTCTTTTCTCCTATACGGATACATGTATTTGGAACTCTAAATCTAACACGCTTTGTGCTAGCTTTTTGAAACTTGACACAATAAAGCAGTTTCAAGTTCTATCTCTATGGTTTGTTTGCTGTTGATGTAGCCCTAAGCAGAGACTGGCGAAAATCACTTTCCTGGAGAGGGGTTGCCAAGCTTCCAAAAAAGTACGATTAGCCTGAAATCTCAGGAATTATTTTTTCACCCAATCTTGATGATACTTTCAGGTAATGATCAGTACACCAATCCCCCTTGGCCTACCAAATTTCGTACTTCTCGATTAAACCGTTCGTTTGCAGTAACCGTTTTCATTTTTAGGTTTCATTCTCTTTTCTCTTTATGGATACATGTATTTGGAACTCTAAATCAAACACGGTTTGTGCTAGCTCTTTGAAACTTGACACAATAAAGCAGTTTCAAGTTCTATCTCTATGGTTTGTTTGCTCTTGATGTAGCCTTGAGCAGAGACTGGCGAAAATCACTTTCCTGGAGAGGGGTTGCCAAGCTTCCAATAAACTATGATTGGCCTGAAATCTCAAGAAACATTTTTTCACCCAATCTTGATGATACTTTAGGTAATGATCACTACACCAATCCCACTTCTCTCACCAAATTTCGTTCTTCTAGGTTAAACCGTTCGTTTGCAGTAACCGTTTTCATTTTTAGGTTTCACTCTGTTTAATCCTATACGGATACATGTATTTGGAACTCTAAACCAAACACGGTTTGTGCTAGCTCTTTGAAACTTGACAGAATAAAGCAGTTTCAAGTTCTATCTCTATGGTTTGTTTGCTGTTGATGTAGCCCTAAGCAGAGACTGGCAAATATCACTTTCCTGGAGAGACGTTGCCAAACTTCCAAAAAGTACGATTTTCCTGAAATCTCAGCAAACATTTTTTCACCCAATCTTGATGATACTTTCAGGTAATGATCAGTACACCAGTACCACTTTGCTCACCAAATTTCGTTTTCCTAGGTTAAACCGTTCGTTTGCAGTAAACGTTTTCATTTTTAGGTTTCACTCTGTTTTCTCTTATACGGATATATGTATTTGGAACTCTAAATCAAACACGGTTTGTGCTAGCTCTTTGAAACTTGACACAATAAAGCAGTTTCAAGTTCTATCTCTATGGTTTGTTTGCTGTTGATGTAGCCCTAAGCAGAGATTGGCGATAATCACTTTCCTTAAGAGGGGTTGACAACCTTCCAAATAACTACGATTGGCCTGAAATCTCAGGAAACATTTTTTCACCCAATCTTGATGGTACTTTCAGGTAATGATCAGTACACCAATCCCACTTGGTTCACCAAATTTTGTTCTTCTAGGTTAAACCGTTTGTTTGCAGTAACCGTTTTCATTTTTAGGTTTCACTCATAAAAATGAAATGTTTCTCCTATACGGATACATGTATTTGGAACTCTAAATCAAATACGGTTTGTGGTAGCTCTTTGAAACTGCACAGAATAAAGCAGTTTCAAGTTCTTTCTCTCTGGTTTGATTGTTGTTTTTGTAGCCCTAAGCAGAGACTGGCGAAAATCATTTTCCTGGAGAGGGGTTGCCAAGCTTCCAAAAAACTACGATTTGCCTCAAATCTAAGGAAATATTTTTTCACCCAATCTTGATGAAACTTTCAGGTAATGATCAGTACACCAATCTCACTTGGCTCAGCATATTTCGTTATTCTAGGTTAAACCATTCGTTTGCAGTAACCGTTTTCATTTTTAGGTTTCACTCTGTTTTCTCCTATACAGATACATGTATTTGGAACTCTAAATCAAACACGGTTTCTGCTATCTCTTTGAAGCTTGACACAATAAAGCAGTTTCAAGTTCTATCTCTATGGTTTTTTTGGCTGTTGATGTAGCCCTAAGCAGAGACTGGCGAGAATCACTTTCCTGGAGAGGGGTTGCCAAGCTTCCAAAAAACTAAGATTGGCCTGAAATCTCAGGAAACATTTTTTCACCCAATCTTGATGATACTTTCAGGTAATGATCAGTACACCAATCCCACTTGGCTCACCAAATTTCATTCTGCTAGTTTAAACCGTTCGTTTGCAGTAACCGTTTTCATTTTTAGGTTTCACTCTGTTTTCTCCTATACGGATACATGTATTTGGAACTCTAAATCAAACACTGTTTGTGCTAGCTCTTTGAAACGTGACACAATAAAGCAGTTTCAAGTTCTATCTCTTTGGTTTGTTTGCTGTTGATGTAGCCCTAAGCAGAGACTGGCGAAAATCACTTTCCTGGAGAGGGGTTGCCAAGCTTCCAAAAAACTACGGTTGGCCTGAAATCTAAGGAAACATTTTTTCACCCAATCTTGATAATACTTTCAGGAAATGATCAGTACACCAATCTCACTTGGCTCACCAAATTTCGTTCTTTTAAATTAAACCGTTCGTTTGCAGTAACCGTTTTCATTTTAAGGTTTCACTCTGTTTTCTACTATTCGGATACATGTATTTGGAACTCTAAATCAAACACAGTTTGTGGTAGCTCATTGAAACTTGACACAATAAAGCAGTTTCAAGTTCTATCTCTATGGTTTGTTTGCTGTTGATGTAGCCCTAAGCAGAGATGGCGAAAATCACTTTCCTGGAGAGGGGATGCCAAGCTTCCAAAAAGTACGATTTGCCTGAAATCTCAGCAAATATTTGTTCACCCAATCTTGATGGTACGTTCAGTTAATGATCAGTACACCAATCCCACTTGGCTCACCAAATTTCGTTCTTCTAGGTTAAAACGTTCGTTTGCAGTAACCGTTTTCTTTTTTCGATTTCACTCTGTTTTCTCCTATATTGATACATGTATTTGGAACTCTAAATCAAACAGGGTTTGTGCTAGCTCTTTGAAACTTCAGAGAATAAAGCAGTTTCAACTTCTGTCTCTATGGTTTGTTTGCTGTTGATGTTGCACTAAGCAGAGACTGGCGAAAATCACTTTCCCGGAGAGGGGTTGCCAAGCTACCAAAAAACTAGGATTAGTTGAAATCTCAGGAAACATTTTTTCAACCAATCTTCATGATAACTTTAGGTAATGATCAGTACACCAATCCCACTTGGCTCACCAAATTTCGTTCTTCTACGTTAAACCGTTCGTTTGCAGTAACTGTTTTCATTTTTAGGTTTCACTCTGTTTTCTGCTATACAAATTCATGTATTTGAAACTCTAAATGAAACACGGTTTGTGCTAGCTCTTTGAAACTTGACACAATAAAGCAGTTTCAAGTTCTATCTCTATGGTTTGTTTGCTGTTGATGTAGCACTAAGCAGAGACTGGCGAAAATCACTTTCCTGGAGAGGGT
Organism: Ictidomys tridecemlineatus; assembly: GCF_052094955.1. Taxonomy (NCBI): domain Eukaryota; kingdom Metazoa; phylum Chordata; class Mammalia; order Rodentia; family Sciuridae; genus Ictidomys; species Ictidomys tridecemlineatus. The sequence continues at coordinate 85,094,096 of NC_135483.1, forward strand.
TTGCCAAGCATCGCAAAACTACGATTGGCCTGAAATCTCAAAAAACATTTTTTCACCCAATCTAGATGATACTTTCAGGTAATGATCAGTACAGCAATCCCACTTTGCTCACCGAATTTCGTTCTTCTAGGTTAAACTGTTCGTTTGCAGTAACTGTTTTCATTTTTAGGTTTCACTCTGTTTTCTGCTATACAAATACATGTATTTGAAACTCTAAATCAAACACGGTTTGTGCTTGCTCTTTAAAACGTGACACAATAAAGCAGTTTCAAAGTCTATCTCTATGGTTTGTTTGCAGGTGATGTAGCCCTAAGCAGAGACTGGCGAAAATCACTTTCCTGGAGAGGGGTTTCCAAGCATCCAAAAAACTACGATTGGCCTGAAATCTCAGGAAACATTTTTTCACCCAATCTTGATGATACTTTCGGGTAATGATCAGTACACCAATACCACTTGGCTCACCAAATTTCGTTCCTCTAGGTTAAACTGTTTCTATGCAGTAACCGTTTTCATTTTTAGGTTTCACTCTGTTTTCTCCTATACGGATACATGTATTTGAAACTCTAAATCAAACACGGTTTGTGCTAGCTCTTTGAAATGTGACAGAATAAAGCAGTTTCAAGTTCTATTTCTATGGTTTGTTAGCTGTTGATGTAGCCCTAAGCAGAGACTGGCGAAAATCACTTTCCTTGAGAGGGGTTGCCAAGCTTCCAAAAAACTACGATTGGCCTGAAATCTCAGAGAACATTTTTTCACCCATTCTTGATGATACTTTCAGATAATGATCAGTACACCAATTCCCACTTGGCTCACCAAATTTTGTTCTTTTAGGTAAAACCGTTCGTTTGCAGTAACTGTTTTCATTTTCAGGTTTCACTCTGTTTTCTCCTATACGGATACATGTATTTGGAAATCTAAATCAAACACGGTTTGTGCTAGCTCTTTGAAACTTGACACAATAAAGCAGTTTCAAGTTCTATCTCTATGGATTGTTTGCTGTTGATGTAGCCCTAAGCAGAGACTGGGTAAAAACACTATCCTGTAGAGAGGTTGCCAAGCTTCCAAAAACTACGATTGGCCTGAAATCTCAGGAAACATTTTTTCACCCAATCTTGATGATACTTTCAGGTAATGATCAGTACACCAATCCCACATAGCTCACCAAATTTCGTTCCTTTAGGTTAAACCGTTCGTTTGCAGTAACCGTTTTAATTTTCAGGTTTCACTCTGTTTTCTGCTATACAAATACATGTGTTTGAAACTCTAAATCAAACACGGTTTGTGCTAGCTCTTTTAACCTTGACACAATAAAGAAGTTTCAAGTTCTATCTCTATGGTTTGTTTGCAGTTGATGTAGCCCTAAGCAGAGACTGGCGAAAATCACTTTCCTGGAGAGAGGTTGCCAAGCTTCCAAATAACTACGATTGGCAAGAAATCACAGGAAACATTTTTTCACCCAATCTTGATGGTACTTTCAGGTAATGATCAGTACAGCAATCCCACTTGACTCACCAAATTTCGTTCTTCTAGGTTAAACTGTTCGTTTGCAGTAACCGTTTTCATTTTTAGGTTTCACTCTGTTTTCTCCTATACGGATACATGTATTTGAAACTCTAAATCAAACACAGTTTGTGCTAGCTCTTTGAAACTTGACAGAATAAAGCAGTTTCAAGTTCTATTTCTATGGTTTGTTTGCTGTTGATGTAGCCCTAAGCAGAGACTGGCGAAAATCACTTTCCTGGAGGGGGTTTGCCAAGCTTCCAAATAACTAGGATTGGCCTGAAATCTCAGGAAACATTTTTTCACCCAATCTTGATGGTACTTTCAGGTAATGATCAGTACACCAATCCCACTTGGCTCACCAAATTTCGTTCTTCTAGGTTAAAACGTTCGACTGCAGTAACCTTTTTTTTTTTTTTTGGTTTCACTCTGTTTTCTCCTATATTGATACATGTATTTGGAACTCTAAATCAAACAGGGTTTGTGCTAGCTCTTTGAAACTTCACAGAATAAAGCAGTTTCAAGTTCTGTCTCTATGGTTTTTTTGCTGTTGATGTTGCCCTAAGCAGAGACTGGCGAAAATCACTTTCCTGGAGAGGGGTTGCCAAGCTTCCAAAAAACTACGATTGGCCTGAAATCTCAGGAAACATTTTTCCAACCAATCTTCATTATAACTTTAGGTAATGATCAGTACACCAATCCCACTTGGCTCAATAAATTTCGTTCTTCTACGTTAAACCGTTCGTTTGCAGTAACTGTTTCCATTTTTAGGTTTCACTCTGTTTTCTGCTATACAAATTCATGTATTTGAAACTCTAAATGAAACACGGTTTGTGTAGCTCTTTGAAACTTGACAGCATTAAGCAGTTTCAAGTTCTATCTCTATGGTTTGTTTGCTGTTGATTTAGCCCTATGCAGAGACTGGCGAAAATCACTTTCCTGGAGAGGGGTTGCCAAGCTTCCAAAAAGTACGATTTGCCTGAAATCTCAGCAAACATTTTTCACCCAATCTTGATGATACTTTCACGTAATGATAAGTACACCAATCCCACTTGGATCACCAAATTTCGTTCTTCTAGGTTAAAACGTTCGTTTGCAGTAACCGTTTTCATTTTTAGGTTTCACTCTGTTTTCTCCTATATGGATACATGTATTCGGAACTATAAATCAAACAGGGTTTATGCTAGCTCTTTGAAACTTGACACAATAAAGCAGTTTCAAGTTCTATCTCTATGATTTGTTTGCTGTTGATGTAGCCCTAAGCAGAGACTGGCGAAAATCACTTTCCTGGAGAGGGGTTGCCAAGCTTCCAAAAAGTATGATTTTCCTGAAATCTCAGCAAACATTTTTTCACCCAATCTTGATGATACTTTTAGGTAATGACCAGTACACCAATCCCACTTTGATCACCAAATTTGGTTCTTCTAGGTTAAAACGTTGGTTTGCAGTAACCGTTTTCATTTTTAGGTTTCACTCTGTTTTCTCCTATACGGATACATGTATTTGGAACTCTAAATCAAACACGGTTTGTGCTAGCTCTTTGAAACTTGACACAATAAAGCAGTTTCAAGTTCTATCTCTATGGTTTGTTTGCTGTTGATGTAGCCCTAAGCAGAGACTGGCGAAAATCATTTTTCTGGAGAGGGGTTGCCAAGCTTCCAAAAAACTACGATTGGCCTGAAATCTCAGGAAATATTTTTTAACCCAATCTTGATGGTACTTTCAGGAAATGATCAGTACACCAATCCCACTTAGCTCACCAAATTTCGTTCCTTTAAGTTAAACCGTTCGTTTGCAGTAACCGTTTTCATTTTCAGGTTTCACTCTGTTTTCTGCTATACAAATACATGTATTTGAAACTCTAAATCAAACACGGTTTGTGCTAGCTCTTTTAACCTTGACACAATAAAGAAGTTTCAAGTTCTATCTCTATGGTGTGTTTGCAGTTGATGTAGCCCTAAGCAGAGACTGGCGAAAATCACTTTCCTGGAGAGGGGTTGCCAAGCTTCCAAATAACTACGATTGGCCTGAAATCACAGGAAACATTTTTTCACCCAATCTTGATGGTACTTTCAGGTAATGATCAGTACACCAATCCCACTTGACTCACCAAATTTCGTTCTTCTAGGTTAAACTGTTCGTTTGCAGTAACCGTTTTCATTTTTAGGTTTCACTCTGTTTTCTCCTATACAGATACATGTATTTGAAACTCTAAATCAAACACGGTTTGTGCTAGCTCTTTGAAACTTGACAGAATAAAGCAGTTTCAAGTTCTATTTCTATGGTTTGTTTGCTGTTGATGTAGCCCTAAGCAGAGACTGGCGAAAATCACTTTCCTGGAGGGGGTTTGCCAAGCTTCCAAATAACTAGGATTGGCCTGAAATCTCAGGAAACATTTTTTCACCCAATCTTGATGGTACTTTCAGGTAATGATCAGTACACCAATCCCACTTGGATCACCAAATTTCGTTCTTCTAGGTTAAAACGTTCGACTGCAGTAACCTTTTTTTTTTTTCCTGGTTTCACTCTGTTTTCTCCTATATTGATACATGTATTTGGAACTCTAAATCAAACAGGGTTTGTGCTAGCTCTTTGAAACTTCACAGAATAAAGCAGTTTCAAGTTCTGTCTCTATGGTTTTTTTGCTGTTGATGTTGCCCTAAGCAGAGACTGGCGAAAATCACTTTCCTGGAGAGGGGTTGCCAAGCTTCCAAAAAACTACGATTGGCCTGAAATCTCAGGAAACATTTTTCCAACCAATCTTCATTATAACTTTAGGTAATGATCAGTACACCAATCCCACTTGGCTCAATAAATTTTGTTCTTCTACGTTAAACCGTTCGTTTGCAGTAACTGTTTTCATTTTTAGGTTTCACTCTGTTTTCTGCTATACAAATTCATGTATTTGAAACTCTAAATGAAACACGGTTTGTGTAGCTCTTTGAAACTTGACAGCATTAAGCAGTTTCAAGTTCTATCTCGATGGTTTGTTTGCTGTTGATTTAGCCCTATGCAGAGACTGGCGAAAATCACTTTCCTGGAGAGGGGTTGCCAAGCTTCCAAAAAGTACGATTTGCCTGAAATCTCAGCAAACATTTTTCACCCAATCTTGATGATACTTTCACGTAATGATCAGTACACCAATCCCACTTGGCTCACCGAATTTCGTTCTTCTAGGTTAAAACGTTCGTTTGCAGTAACCGTTTTCATTTTTAGGTTTCACTCTGTTTTCTCCTATATGGATACATGTATTCGGAACTATAAATCAAACAGGGTTTATGCTAGCTCTTTGAAACTTGATCACAATAAAGCAGTTTCAAGTTCTATCTCTAAGATTTGTTTGCTGTTGATGTATCCCTAAGCAGAGACTGGCGAAAATCACTTTCCTGAGGAGGGGTTGCCAAGCTTCCAAAAAGTATGATTTTCCTGAAATCTCAGCAAACATTTTTTCACCCAATCTTGATGATACTTTTAGGTAATGACCAGTACACCAATCCCACTTTGATCACCAAATTTGGTTCTTCTAGGTTAAAACGTTGGTTTGCAGTAACCGTTTTCATTTTTAGGTTTCACTCTGTTTTCTCCTATACGGATACATGTATTTGGAACTCTAAATCAAACACGGTTTGTGCTAGCTCTTTGAAACTTGACACAATAAAGCAGTTTCAAGTTCTATCTCTTTGGTTTGTTTGCTGTTGATGTATCCCTAAGCAGAGACTGGCGAAAATCACTTGCCTGGAGAGGGGTTGCCAAGCTTCCAAAAAACTACGATTGGCCTGAAATCTCACTAAACATTTTTTCACCCAATCTTGATGGTACTTTCAGGTAATGATTAGTACACCAATCCTACGTGGCTCACCAAATTTTGTTCTTGTAGGTTAAACCGTTCGTTTGCAGTAACCGTTTTCATTTTTAGGTTTCACTCTGTTTTCTCCTATACGGATACATGTATTTGGAACTCTAAACCAAACACGGTTTGTGCTAGCTCTTTGAAACTTGACACAATAAAGCAGTTTCAAGTTCTATCTCTATGGTTTGTTTCCTGTTGATGCAGCCCTAAGCAGATTATGGCGAAAAACACTTTCCTGTAAAGGGGTTGCCAAGCTTCCAAAAAACTACGATTGGCCTGAAATCTCAGGAAACATTTTTTCACCCAATGTTGATGATACTTTCAGGTAATGATCAGTACTCCAATCCCACTTGGCTCACCAAATTTCGTTCTTCTAGGTTAAACCGTTCGTTTGCAGTAACCATTTTCATTTTTAGGTTTCACTCTGTTTTCTCCTATACGGATACATGTATTTGGAACTCTAAATCAAAAAAGGTTTGTGCTAGCTCTTTGAATCTTCACAGAATAAAGCAGTTTCAAGTTCTATCTCTATGGTTTGTTTGCTGTTGATGTAGCCCTAAGCAGAGACTGGCGAAAATCACTTTCCTGGAAAGGATTTGCCAAGCTTCCAAAAAACTACGATTGGCCTGAAATCTCAGGAAACATTTTTTCACCCAATCTTGATGATACTTTCAGGTAATGATCACTACACCAATCCCACTTGGCTCACCAAATTTCGTTCATCTAGGTTAAACCGTTCGTTTGCAGTACCCGTTTTCATTTTTAGGTTTCAATCTGTTTTCTCCTATATGGATACATGTATTTGGAACTCTAAACCAAACACGGTTTGTGCTAGCTCTTTGAAACTTGACACAATAAAGCAGTTTCAAGTTCTATCTCTATGGTTTGTTTCCTGTTGATGCAGCCCTAAGCAGATTATGGCGAAAAACACTTTCCTGTAAAGGGGTTGCCAAGCTTCCAAAAAACTACGATTGGCCTGAAATCTCAGGAAACCTTTTTTCACCCAATCTTGATGATACTTTCACGTAATGATCAGTCCACCAATCTTACTTGGCTCACCAAATTTCGTTCTACTAGGGTAAACCATTCGTTTGCAGTAACCGTTTTCATTTTTAGGTTTCACTCTGTTTTCTCCTATATGGATACATGTATTTGGAACTCTAAATCAAACACAATTTGTGTTATCTCTTTGAAACTTGACAGAATAAAGAAGTTTCAAGTTCGATCTCTATGGTTTGTTTGCTGTTGATGTAGCCCTAAGCAGAGACTTGCGAAAATCACTTTACTGGAGAGGGGTTGCCAAGCTTCCAAAAAACTACGATTTGCCTGAAATCTCAGTAAATATTTTTTCACCCAATCTTGATGATACTTTCACGTAATGATCAGTACACCAATCCCTCTTGGCTCACCAAATTTTCTTCTTCTAGGTTAAACCATTCGTTTGCAGTAACTGTTTTCATTTTGAGGTTTCACTCTGTTTTCTCCTATACGGATATATGTATTTGGAACTCTAAATCAAACACGATTTGTGCTAGCACTTTAAAACTTGACACAATAAAGCAGTTCCATGTTCGATCTCTATGGTTTGTTTGCTGTTGATGTAGCCCTAAGCAGAGACTGGCGAAAATCACTTTCCTGGAGAGGGGTTGCCAAGCTTCCAAAAAACTACGATTGGCCTGAAATCTCAGTAAATATTTTTTCACCCAATCTTGATGATACCTTCAAGTAATGATCAGTACACCAATCTTACTTGGCTCAACAAATTTCGTTCTTCTAGGTTAAACCGTTCGTTTGCAGTAACCGTTTTCATTTTTAGGTTTCACTCTGTTTTCTCCTATACGGATACATGTATTTGGAACTCTAAATCAAACACGGTTTGTGCTAGCTCTTTGAAACATGACAGAATAAAGCAGTTTCAAGTTCTATCTCTATGGTTTGTTTGCTGTTGATGTAGCCCTAAGCCGAGACTGGCGAAAATCACTTTCTTGGAGAGGGGTTGCCAAGCTTCCAAAAAACTACGATTGGCCTGAAATCTCAGGAAACCTTTTTTCCCCCAATCTTGATGATACTTTCACGTAATGATCAGTCCACCAATCTTACTTGGCTCACCAAATTTCGTTCTACTAGGTTAAACCATTCGATTGCAGTAACCGTTTTCATTTTTAGGTTTCACTCTGTTTTCTCCTATAGGGATACATGTATTTGGAACTCTAAATCAAACACAATTTGTGTTATCTCTTTGAAACTTGACAGAATAAAGCAGTTTCATGTTCGATCTCTATGGTTTGTTTGCTGTTGATGTAGCCCTAAGCAGAGACTTGCGAAAATCACTTTACTGGAGAGGGGTTGCCAAACTTCCAAAAAACTACGATTGGCCTGAAATCTCAGTAAATATTTTTTCACGCAATCTTGATGATACTTTCACGTAATGATCAGTACACCAATCCCTCTTGGCTCACCAAATTTTTTTCTTGTAGGTTAAACCATTCGTTTGCAGTAACTGTTTTCATTTTTAGGTTTCACTCTGTTTTCTCCTATACGGATATATGTATTTGGAACTCTAAATCAAACACGATTTGTGCTAGCACTTTAAAACTTGACACAATAAAGCAGTTTCATGTTCGATCTCTATGGTTTGTTTGCTGTTGATGTAGCCCTAAGCAGAGACTGGCAAAAATCACTTTCCTGGAGAGGGGTTGCCAAGCTTCCAAAAAACTACGATTGGCCTGAAATCTCAGTAAATATTTTTTAAACCAATCTTGATGATACCTTCAGGTAATGATCAGTACACCAATCCCACTTGGCTCACCAAATTTCGTTCTTCTAGGTTAAACCGTTCGTTTGCAGTAACGGTTTTCATTTTTAGGTTTCACTCTCTTTTCTCCTATACGGATACATGTATTTGGAACTCTAAATCAAACACGGTTTGTTCTAGCTCTTTGAAACTTCACACAATAAAGCAGTTTCTACTTCTATCTCTATGGTTTGTTTGCTGTTGATGTAGCCCTAAGCAGAGACTGGCGAAAATGACTTTCCTGAAGAGGGGTTGCCAAGCTTCCAAAAAGTAAGATTGGCCTGAAATATCAGGAAACCTTTTTTAACAAATATTGATGATACTTTCACGTAATGATCAGTACACCAATCCCACTTGGCTCACCAAATTTCGTTCTTCTAGGTTAAAACGTTCGTTTGCAGTAACCGTTTTCATTTTTAGGTTTCACTCTGTTTTCTCCAATATGAATACATGTATTTGGAACTCTAAATCAAACACGGTTTTTGCTATCTCTTTGAAACTGTACAGAATAAAGCAGTTTCAAGTTCTATCTCTATGGTTTGTTTGCTGTTGATGTAGCCCTAAGCATGGACTGGCAAAAATCATGTTCCTGGAGAGGGGTTGCCAAGCTTCCAAAAAACTGCGATTGGCCTGAAATCTCAGGAAACCTTTTTTCACCCAATCTTCATGATACCTTTAGGTAATGATCAGTACACCAATCCCACTTGGCTCACCAAATTTCGTTCTTCTAGGTTAAACCGTTCGTTTGCAGTAATCATTTTCATTTTTAGGTTTCACTCTGTTTTGTCCTATACAGATACATGTATTTGGAACTCTATATCAAACACGGTTTGTGCTAGCTCTTTGAAACTTGACAGAATAAAGCAGTTTCAAGTTCTATCTCTATGGTTTGTTTGCTGTTGATGTAGCCCTAATCAGGGCCTGGCGAAAATCACTTTACTGGAGAGGGGTTGCCAAGCTTCCAAAAAACTACGATTGGCCTGAAATCTCAGAAAACATTTTTTACCCAATCTTGATGATACTTTCACGTAATGATCAGTACACCAATCCCACTTGGCTCACCAAATTTCGTTCTTCTAGGTTAAACCGTTCGTTTGCAGTAACCGTTTTCATTTTTAGGTTTCACTCTGTTTTCTCCTATATGGATACATGTATTTGGAACTGTAAATCAAACACGGTTTTTACTTGCTCTTTGAAACTTGACACAATAAAACAGTTTCAAGTTCTATCTCTATGGTTTGTTTGCTGTTGATGTAGCCCTAAGAAGAGACTGGCGAAAATCACTTTCTTGGAGGGAGGTTGCCAACTTCCAAAAAACTACGATTGTCCTGAAATCTCAGGAAATATTTTTTCACCCAATCTTGATGATACTTTCAGGTAATAATCAGTACACCAATCCCACTTGGCTCACCAAATTTCATCCTTCTAGGTTAAACCGTTCGTTTGCAGTAACCGTTTTCATTTTTAGGTTTCACTCTGTTTTCTGCTATACGGATACATGCATTTGAAACTCTAAATCAAACACGGTTTGTGCTAGCTCTTTGAAACTTGACACAATAAAGCATTTTCAAGTTCTATCTCTATGGTTTGTTTGCTGTTGATGTAGCCCTAAGCAGAGACTGGCGAAAATCACTTTCCAGGGGAGGGGTTGCGAAACTTCCAAAAAACTACGATTGTCCTGAAATCTCAGAAAACATTTTTTACCCAATCTTGATGATACTTTCACGTAATGATCAGTACACCAATCCAACTTGGCTCACCAAATTTCGTTCTTCTAGGTTAAACTGTTCGTTTGCCGTAACCGTTTTCATTTTTAGGTTTCACTCTGTTTTCTCCTATATGGATACATATATTTGGAACTGTAAATCAAACACGGTTTTTACTTGCTTTTTGAAACTTGACACAATAAAGCAGTTTCAAGTTTTATCTCTATGTTTTGTTTGGTGTTGAGGTAGCCCTAAGCATGGACTGGCGAAAATCACTTACCTGCAGAGGGGTTGACAAGCTTCCAAAAAACTACGATTGGCCTGAAATCTCAGGAAACATTTTTTCACCCAATCTTGATGATACTTTCAGGTAATGATCAGTACACCAATCCGACTTGGCTCACCAAATTTCGTTCTTCTAGGTTAAACCGTTCGTTTGCAGTAACCGTTTTCATTTTTAGGTTTCACTCTGTTTTCTGCTATACAAATACATGTATTTGAAACTCTAAATCAAACATGGTTTGTACTAGCTCGTTGAAACTTGACACAATAAAACAGTTTCAAGTTCTATCTCTATGGTTTGTTTGCTGTTGATGTAGCCCTAAGCAGAGACTGGCGAAAATCACTTTCCTGGAGGGAGGTTGCCAACTTCCAAAAAACTACGATTGGCCTGAAATCTCAGGAAATATTTTTTCATCCAAACTTGATGATACTTTCACGTAATGATCAGTACACCAATCCCTCTTGGCTCACCAAATTTCGTTCTTCTAGGTTAAACCGTTCGTTTGCAGTAACCGTTTTCATTTTTAGGTTTCACTCTGTTTTCTCCTATACGGATACATGTATTTGGAACTCTAAATCAAACACGGTTTGTTCTAGCTCTTTGATACTTGACAGAATAAAGCAGGTTCAAGTTCTATCTCTATGGTTTGTTTGCTCTTGATGTAGCCCTAAGCAGAGACTAGCGAAAACCATTTTCCAGGAGAATGGTTGCCAATCTTCTAAAAAAATACGATTGGCCTGAAATCTCAGGAAACCTTTTTTCACCCAATCTTGATGATACCTTCAGGTAATGATCAGTACACCAATCCCACTTGGCTCACCAAATTTCGTTCTTCTAGGTTTAACCGTTCGTTTGCAGTAACCGTTTTCATTTTTAGGTTTCACTCTGTTTTCTCCTATACGGATACCTGTATTTGGAACTCTAAATCAAACACAATTTGTGTTATCTCTTTGAAACTTGACAGAATAAAGCAGTTTCAAGTTCGATCTCTATGGTTTGTTTGCTGTTGATGTAGCCCTAAGCAGAGACTTGCGAAAATCACTTTACTGGAGAGGGTTTGCCAAGCTTCCAAAAAACTACGATTGGCCTGAAATCTCAGTAAATATTTTTTCACCCAAACTTGATGATACTTTCACGTAATGATCAGTACACCAATCCCTCTTGGCTCACCAAATTTCCTTCTTCTAGGTTAAACCATTCGTTTGCAGTAACTGTTTTCATTTTTAGTTTTCACTCTGTTTTCTCCTATACGGATATATGTATTTGGAACTCTAAATCAAACACGATTTGTGCTAGCACTTTAAAACCTGACACAATAAAGCAGTGCCATGTTCGATCTCTATGATTTGTTTGCTGTTTTTGTAGGCCTAAGCAGAGACTGGCGAAAATCACTTTCCTGGAGAGGGGTTGCCAAGTTTCCAAAAAACTACGATTGGCCTGAAATCTCAGGAAACATTTTTCTCACCCAATCTTGATGATACTTTAAGGTAATGAAAAGTACACCAGTCCCACTTGGCTCACCAAATTTCGTTCTTCTAGGTTAAACCGTTCGTTTGCAATAAAAGTTTTTATTTTTAGGTTTCACTCTGTTTTCTGCTATACAAATACATGTATTTGAAACTTTAAATCAAACAAGGATTGTGCTAGCTCTTTGAAACTTGACACAATAAAGCAGTTTCAAGTTCTATCTCTATGGTTTGTTTGCTGTTGATGTAGCCCTAAGCAGAGACTGGCGAAAATCACTTTTCTTGAAAGGGGTTGCCAAGATTCCAAAAACTACGATTTGCCTGAAATCTCAGCAAACATTTTTTCACCCAATCTTGATGATACTTTCAGGTAATGATCAGTACACCAATCCCACTTGGCTCACCAAATTTCTTTCTTCTAGGTTAAACCGTTCGTTTGCAATAAAAGTTTTCATTTTTAGGTTTCACTCTGTTTTCTGCTATACCAATACATGTATTTGGAACTCTAAATCAAACACGGTTTGTGCTAGCTCTTTGAAACTTGACACAATAAAGCAGTTTCAAGTTCTATCTCTATGGTTTGTTTGCTGTTGATGTAGCCCTAAGCAGAGACTGGCGAAAATCACTTTGATGGAAAGGGGTTGCCAAGCTTCCAAAAAACTACGAGTTGCCTGAAATCTCAGCAAACATTTTTTCACCAATCTTGATGATTCTTTCAGGTAATGATCAGTACACGAAAACCACTTGGCTCACCAAATTTCGTTCTTCTAGGTTAAACCGTTCGTTTGCAGTAACCGTTTTCATTTTTATGTTTCACTCTGTTTTCTCCTATAGAAATACATGTATTTGGAACTCTAAATCAAACACGGTTTTTGCTAGCTCTTTGAAACTTGACACAATAAAGCAGTTTCAATTTTTATCTCTATGGTTTGTTTGCTGTTGATGTAGCCCTAAGCAGAGACTGGCGAAAATCACTTTGATGGAAAGGGGTTGCCAAGCTTGCAAAAAACTACGAGTTGCCTGAAATCTCAGCAAAAATTTTTTCACCATAACTTGATGATCCTTTCAGGTAATGATCAGGACACCCAAACCACTTGGCTCACCAAATTTCGTTCTTCTAGGTTAAACCGTTCATTTGCAGTAACCGTTTTCATTTTTAGGTTTCACTCTGTTTTCTCCTATAGGGATACATGTATTTGGAACTCTAAATCAAACACGGTTTGTGCTAGCTCTTTGAAACTTGACACAATAAAGCAGTTTCAAGTTCTATCTCTATGGTTTGTTTGCTGTTGATGTAGCCCTAAGCAGAGACTGGCGAAAATCACTTTGATGGAAAGGGGTTGCCAAGCTTCCAAAAAACTACAAGTTGCCTGAAATCTCAGCAAACATTTCTTCACCCAATCTTGATGATTCTTTCAGGTAATGATCAGTACACCAAAACCACTTGGCTCACCAAATTTCGTTCTTCTAGGTTAAACCGTTCGTTTGCAGTAACCGTTTTCATTTTTAGGTTTCATTCTGTTTTCTCATATAGGAATACATGTATTTGGAACTCTAAATCAAACACGGTTTGTGATAGCTCTTTGAAACTTGACACAATAAAGCAGTTTGAAGTTCTATCTCTATGGTTTGTTTGCTGTTGATGTAGCCCTAAGCAGAGACTGGCGAAAATCACTTTGATGGAAAGGGGTTGCCAAGCTTCCAAAAAACTACGAGTTCCCTGAAATCTCAGCAAACATTTTTTGACCCAATCTTGATGATTCTTTCAGGTAATGATCAGTACACCAAAACCACTTGGCTAACCAAATTTCGTTCTTCTAGGTTAAACCGTTCATTTGCAGTAACCGTTTTCATTTTTAGGTTTCACTCTGTTTTCTCCTATAGGAATACATGTATTTGGAACTCTAAATCAAACACAGTTTGTGCTAGCTCTTTGAAACTTGACACAATAAAGCAGTTTCAAGTTCTATCTCTATGGTTTGTTTGCTGTTGATGTAGCCCTAAGCAGAGACTGGCGAAAATCACTTTGATGGAAAGGGGTTGCCAAGCTTCCAAAAAACTACGAGTTTCCTGAAATCTCAGCAAACATTTTTTCACCCAATCTTGATGATTCTTTCAGTTAATGATCAGTACACCAAAACCACTTGGCTCACCAAATTTCGTTCTTCTAGGTTAAACCGTTCGTTTGCAGTAACCGTTTTCATTTGTAGGTTTCACTCTGTTTTCTCCTATAGGGATACATGTATTTGGAACTCTAAAACACGGTTTGTGATAGCTCTTTGAAACTTGACACAATAAAGCAGTTTCAAGTTCTATCTCTATGGTTTGTTTGCTGTTGATGTAGCCCTAAGCAGAGACTGGCGAAAATCACTTTGATGGAAAGTGTTGCCAAGCTTCCAAAAAACTACGAGTTGCCTGAAATCTCAGCAAACATTTTTTCACCCAATCTTGATGATTCTTTCAGGTAATGATCAGTACACCAAAACCACTTGGCTCACCAAATTTCGTTCTTCTAGGTTAAACCGTTCGTTTGCAGTAACCGTTTCCTTTTTAGGTTTCACTCTGTTTTCTCCTATAGGGATACATGTATTTGGAACTCTAAATCAAACACGGTTTGTGCTAGCTCTTTGAAACTTGACACAATAAAGCAGTTTCAAGTTCTATCTCTATGGTTTGTTTGCTGTTGATGTAGCCCTAAGCAGAGACTGGCGAAAATCACTTTGATCGAAAGGGGTTGCCAAGCTTCCAAAAAACTACGAGTTGCCTGAAATCTCAGCAAACATTTTTTCACCCAATCTTGATGATTCTTTCAGGTAATGATCAGTACACCAAAACCACTTGGCTCACCAAATTTCGTTCTTCTAGGTTAAACCGTTCGTTTGCAGTAACCGTTTTCATTTTTAGGTTTCAATCTGTTTTCTCCTATAGGGATACATGTATTTGGAACTCTAAATCAAACCCGGTTTGTGCTAGAACCTTGAAACTTGACACAATAAAGCAGTTTCAAGTTCTATCACTACGGTTTGTTTGCTGTTGATGTAGCCCTAAGCAGACTGGCGAAAATCACTTTAATGGAAAGGGGTTGCCAAGCTTCCAAAAAACTACGAGTTGCCTGAAATCTCAGCAAACATTTTTTCACCCAATCTTGATGATTCTGTCAGGTAATGATCAGTACACCAAAACCACTTGGCTCACCAAATTTCGTTCTTCTAGGTTAAACCGTTCATTTGCAGTAACCGTTTTCATTTTTAGGTTTCACTCTGTTTTCTCCTATAGGGATACATGTATTTGGAACTCTAAATCAAACACGGTTTGTGCTAGCTCTTTGAAACTTGACACAATAAAGCAGTTTCAAGTTCTATCTCTATGGTTTGTTTGCTGTTGATGTAGCCCTAAGCAGAGACTGGTGAAAATCACTTTGATGGAAAGGGGTTGCCAAGCTTCCAAAAAACTATGAGTTGCCTGAAATCTCAGCAAACATTTTTTCACCATATCTTGATGATTCTTTCAGGTAATGATCAGGACACCAATACAACTTGGCTCAGCAAATTTCGTTCTTCTAGGTTAAACCGTTCATTTGCAGTAACCGTTTTCATTTTTAGGTTTCACTCTGTTTTCTCCTATAGGGATACATGTATTTGGAACTCTAAATCAAACACGGTTTGTGCTAGCTCTTTGAAACTTGACACAATAAAGCAGTTTCAAGTTCTATCTCTATGGTTTGTTTGCTGTTGATGTAGCCCTAAGCAGAGACTGGCGAAAATTACTTTGATGGAAAGGGGTTGCCAAGCTTCCAAAAAACTACGAGTGTCCTGAAATCTCAGCAAACATTTTTTCACCCAGTATTTATGATTCTTTCAGGTAATGATCATTACACCAAAACCACTTGGCTCACCAAATGTCGTTCTTCTAGGTTAAAGCGTTCGTTTGCAGTAACAGTTTTCATTTTTAGGTTTCACTCTGTTTTCTCCTATAGGGATACATGTATTTGGAACTCTAAATCAAACACGGTTTGTGCTAGCTCTTTGAAACTTGACACAATAAAGCAGTTTCAAGTTCTATCTCTATGGTTTGTTTGCTGTTGATGTAGCCCTAAGCAGAGACTGGCGAAAATCACTTTGATGGAAAGGGGTTGCCAAGCGTCCAAAAAACTACGAATTGCCTGAAATCTCAGCAAACATTTTTTCACCCAATCTTGATGATTCTTTCAGGTAACGATCAGTACACCAAAACCACTTGGCTCACCAAATTTCGTTCTTCTAGGTTAAACCGTTCGTTTTCAGTAACCGTTTTCATTTTTAGGTTTCACTCTGTTTTCTCCTATAGGGATACATGTATTTGGAACTCTAAATCAAACACGGTTTGTGCTAGCTCTTTGAAACTTGACACAATAAAGCAGTTTCAAGTTCTATCTCTATGGTTTGTTTGCTGTTGATGTAGCCCTAAGCAGAGACTGGCGAAAATCACTTTGATGTAAAGGGGTTGCCAAGTTCCAAAAAACTAAGAGTTTCCTGAAATCTCAGCAAACATTTTTTCACCCAATCTTGATGATTCTTTCAGGTAATGATCAGTACACCAAAACGACTTGGCTCACCAAATTTCGTTCTTCTAGGTTAAACCCTTCGTTTGCAGTAACCGTTTTCATTTTTAGGTTCCACTCTGTTTTCTACTATAGGGATACATGTATTTGGAACTCTAAATGAAAGACGGTTTGTGCTAGCTCTTTGAAACTTGACACAATAAAGCAGTTTCAAGTTCTATCTCTATGGTTTGTTTGCTGTTGATGTAGCCCTAAGCAGAGACTGGCGAAAATCACTTTGATGGAAAGGGGTTGCCAAGCTTCCAAAAAACTACGAGTTGCCTGAAATCTCAGCAAACATTTTTTCACCCAATCTTGATGATTCTTTCAGGTAATGATCAGTACACCAAAACCACTTGGCACACCAAATTTCGTTCTTCTAGGTTAAACCGTTCGTTTGCAGTAACCGTTTTCATTTTTTGGTTTCACTCTGTTTTCTCCTATAGGGATACATGTATTTGGAACTCTAAATCAAACACGGTTTGTGCTATCTCTTTGAAACTTGACACAATAAAGCAGTTTCAAGTTCTATCTCTATGGTTTGTTTGCTGTTGATGTAGCCCTAAGCAGAGACTGGCGAAAATCACTTTAATGGAAAGGGGTTGCCAAGCGTCCAAAAAACTACGAATTGCCTGAAATCTCAGCAAACATTTTTTCACCCAATCTTGATGATTCTTTCAGGTAATGATCAGTACACCAAAACCACTTGGCTCACCAAATTTCGTTCTTCTAGGTGAAACCGTTCGTTTGCAGTAACCGTTTTAATTTTTAGGTTTCACTCTGTTTTCTCCTATAGGGATACATGTATTTGGAAATCTAAATCAAACACGGTTTGTGCTAGCTCTTTGAAACTTGACACAATAAAGCAGTTTCAAGTTCTATCTCTATGGTTTGTTTGCTGTTGATGTAGCCCTAAGCAGAGACTGGTGAAAATCACTTTGATGGAAAGGGGTTGCCAAGCTTCCAAAAAACTATGAGTTGCCTGAAATCTCAGCAAACATTTTTTCACCATATCTTGATGATTCTTTCAGGTAATGATCAGGACACCAATACAACTTGGCTCAGCAAATTTCGTTCTTCTAGGTTAAACCGTTCATTTGCAGTAACCGTTTTCATTTTTAGGTTTCACTCTGTTTTCTCCTATAGGGATACATGTATTTGGAACTCTAAATCAAACACGGTTTGTGCTAGCTCTTTGAAACTTGACACAATAAAGCAGTTTCAAGTTCTATCTCTATGGTTTGTTTGCTGTTGATGTAGCCCTAAGCAGAGACTGGCGAAAATTACTTTGATGGAAAGGGGTTGCCAAGCTTCCAAAAAAACTACGAGTGTCCTGACATCTCAGCAAACATTTTTTCACCCAGTATTTATGATTCTTTCAGGTAATGATCATTACACCAAAACCACTTGGCTCACCAAATGTCGTTCTTCTAGGTTAAACCCTTCGTTTGCAGTAACAGTTTTCATTTTTAGGTTTCACTCTGTTTTCTCCTATAGGGATACATGTATTTGGAACTCTAAATCAAACACGGTTTGTGCTAGCTCTTTGAAACTTGACACAATAAAGCAGTTTCAAGTTCTATCTCTATGGTTTGTTTGCTGTTGATGTAGCCCTAAGCAGAGACTGGCGAAAATCACTTTGATGGAAAGGGGTTGCCAAGCGTCCAAAAAACTACGAATTGCCTGAAATCTCAGCAAACATTTTTTCACCCAATCTTGATGATACTTTCAGGTAACGATCAGTACACCAAAACCACTTGGCTCACCAAATTTCGTTCTTCTAGGTTAAACCGTTCGTTTGCAGTAACCGTTTTCATTTTTAGGTTTCACTCTGTTTTTCCCTATTGGGATACATGTATTTGGAACTCTAAATCAAACACGGTTTGTGCTAGCTCTTTGAAACGTGACACAATAAAGCAGTTTCAAGTTCTATCTCTATGGTTTGTTTGCTGTTGATGTAGCCCTAAGCAGAGACTGGCGAAAACCACTTTGATGGAAAGGGGTTGTCAAGCTTCCAAAAAACTACGAGTTCCCTGAAATCTCAGCTAACATTTTTTCCCCCAATCTTGATGATTCTTTCAGGTAATGATCAGTACACCAAAACCACTTGGCTCACCAAATTTCGTTCTTCTAGGTTAAACCGTTCCTTTGCAGTAACCGTTTTCATTTTTAGGTTTCACTCTGTTTTCTGATATAGGGATACATGTATTTGGAACTCTAAATCAAACACGGTTTTTGCTACCTCTTTGAAACTTGACACAATAAAGCAGTTTCAAGTTCTATCGCTATGGTTTGTTTGCTGTTGATGTAGCCCTAAGCAGAGACTGGTGAAAATCACTTTGATGGAAAGGGGTTGCCAAGCTTCCAAAAACTACGAGTTGCCTCAAATCTCAGCAAACATTTTTTCACCCAGTATTTATGATTCTTTCAGGTAATGATCAGTACACCAAAACCACTTGGCTCACCAAATGTCGTTCTTCTAGGTTAAACCGATCGTTTGAAGTAAACGTTTTCATTTTTAGGTTTCACTCTGTTTTCTCCTATAGGGATACATGTATTTGGAACTCTAAATCAAACACGGTTTGTGCTAGCTCTTTGAAACTTGACACAATAAAGCAGTTTAAAGTTCTATCTCTATAGTTTGTTTGCTGTTGATGTAGCCCTAAGCAGAGACTGGCGAAAATCACTTTGATGGAAAGGGGTTGCCAAGCTTCCAAAAAACTACGAGTTTCCTGAAATCTCAGCAAACATTTTTTCACCCAATCTTGATGATTCTTTCAGGTAATGATCAGTACAGCAAAACCACTTGGCTCACCAAATTCCGATCTTCTAGGTTAAACCATTCGTTTGCAGTAACCCTTTTCATTTTTAGGTTTCACTCTGTTTTCTCCTATAGGGATACATGTATTTGGAACTCTAAATCAAAAACGGTTTGTGCTAGCTCTTTGAAACTTGACACAATAAAGCAGTTTCAAGTTCTATCTCTATGGTTTGTTTGCTGTTGATGTAGCCCGAAGCAGAGACTGGCGAAAATCACTTTGATGGAAAGGGGTTGCCAAGCCTCCAAAAAACTATGAGTTGCCTGAAATCTCAGCAAACATTTTTTCACCCAATCTTGATGATTCTTTCAGGTAATGACCAGTACACCAATACCACTTGGCTCACCAAATTTCGTTCTTCTAGGTTAAACCGTTCGTTTGCAGTAACCGTTTTCATTTTTAGGTTTCACTCTGTTTTCTCCTATAGGGATACATGTATTTGGAACTCTAAATGAAAGACGGTTTGTGCTAGCTTTTTGAAACTTCACACAATAAAGCAGTTTCAAGTTCTATCTCTATGGTTTCTTTGCTGTTGCCATAGTCCTAAGCAGAGACTGGCGAAAATCACTATGATGGAAAGGGGTTGCCAAGCTTCCAAAAAACTACGAGTTTCCTGAAATCTCAGCAAACATTTTTTCACCCAATCTTGATGATTCTTTCAGGTAATGATCAGTACATTAAAACTACTTGGCTCACCACATTTCGTTCTTCTAGGTTAAACCTTGCGTTTGCAGTAACCGTTTTCATTTTTAGGTTTCACTCTGTTTTCTCCTATAGGGATACATGTATTTGGAACTCTAAATCAAACACGGTTTGTGCTAGCTCTTTGAAACTTGACACAATAAAGCAGTTTCAAGTTCTATCTCTATGTTTTGTTTGCTGTTGATGTAGCCCTAAGCAGAGACTGGCGAAAATCACTTTGATGGAAAGGGGTTGCCAAGCTTCAAAAAAACTACAAGTTGCCTGAAATCTCAGCAAACATTTTTTCACCCAATCTTGATGATTCTGTCAGGTAATGATCAGTACACCAAAACCACTTGGCTCACCAAATTTCGTTCTTCTAGGTTAAACCGTTCATTTGCAGTAACCGTTTTCATTTTTAGGTTTCACTCTGTTTTCTCCTATAGGGATACATGTATTTGGAACTCTAAATCAAACACGGTTTGTGCTAGCTCTTTGAAACTTGACACAATAAAGCAGTTTCAAGTTCTATCTCTATGGTTTGTATGCTGTTGATGTAGCCCTAAGCAGAGAGTGGCGAAAATCACTTTGATGGAAAGGGGTTGCCAAGCGTCCAAAAAACTACGAATTGCCTGAAATCTCAGCAAACATTTTTTCACCCAATCTTGATGATTCTTTCAGGTAATGATCAGTACACCAAAACCACTTGGCTCACCAAATTTCGTTCTTCTAGGTTAAACCGTTCGTTTGCAGTAACCGTTTTCATTTTTAGGTTTCACTCTGTTTTCTCCTATAGGGATACATGTATTTGGAACTCTAAATCAAACACGGTTTGTGCTAGCTCTTTGAAACTTGACACAATAAAGCAGTTTCAAGTTCTATCTCTATGGTTTGTTTGCTGTTGATGTAGCCCTAAGCAGAGACTGGCGAAAATCACTTTGATGGAAAGGGGTTGCCAAGCTTCCAAAAAACTACAAGTTGCCTGAAATCTCAGCAAACATTTTTTCACCCAATCTTGATGATTCTGTCAGGTAATGATCAGTACACCAAAACCACTTGGCTCACCAAATTTCGTTCTTCTATGTTAAACCGTTCATTTGCAGTAACTGTTTTCATTTTTAGGTTTCACTCTGTTTTCTCCTATAGGGATACATGTATTTGGAACTCTAAATCAAACACGGTTTGTGCTAGCTCTTTGAAACTTGACACAATAAAGCAGTTTCAAGTTCTATCTCTATGGTTTGTTTGCTGTTGATGTAGCCCTAAGCAGAGACTGGCGAAAATCACTTTGATGGAAAGGGGTTGCCAAGCGTCCAAAAAACTACGAATTGCCTGAAATCTCAGCAAACATTTTTTCACCCAATCTTGATGATTCTTTCAGATAATGATCAGTACACCAAAACCACTTGGCTCACCAAATTTCGTTCTTCTAGGTTAAACCGTTCGTTTGCAGTAACCGTTTTCATTTTTTGGTTTCACTCTGTTTTCTCCTATAGGGATACATGTATTTGGAACTCTAAATCAAACACGGTTTGTGCTAGCTCTTTGAAACTTGACACAATAAAGAAGTTTCAAGTTCTAACTCTATGGTTTGTTTGCTGTTGATGTAGCCCTAAGCAGAGACTGGTGAAAATCACTTTGATGGAAAGGGGTTGCCAATCTTCCAAAAAACTACGAGTTGCCTGACATCTCAGCAAACATTTTTTCACCCAGTATTTATGATTCTTTCAGGTAATGATCAGTACACCAAAACCACTTGGCTCACCAAATGTCGTTTTTCTAGGTTAAACCGTTCGTTTGCAGTAACAGTTTTCATTTTTAGGTTTCACTCTGTTTTCTCCTATAGGGATACATGTATTTGGAACTCTAAATCAAACACGGTTTGTGCTAGCTCTTTGAAACTTGACACAATAAAGCAGTTTCAAGTTCTATCTCTATGGTTTGTTTGCTGTTGATGTAGCCCTAAGCAGAGACTGGCGAAAATCACTTTGATGGAAAGGGGTTGCCAAGCGTCCAAAAAACTACGAATTGCCTGAAATCTCAGCAAACATTTTTTCACCCAGTATTTATGATTCTTTCAGGTAATGATCAGTACACCAAAACCACTTGGCTCACCAAATGTCGTTATTCTAGGTTAAACCGATCGTTTGAATTAACCGTTTTCATATTTAGGTTTCACTCTGTTTTCTCCTATAGGGATACATGTATTTGGAACTCTAAATCAAACACGGTTTGTGCTAGCTCTTTGAAACTTGACACAATAAAGCAGTTTCAAGTTCTATCTCTATAGTTTGTTTGCTGTTGATGTAGCCCTAAGCAGAGACTGGCGAAAATCACTTTGATGGAAAGGGGTTGCCAAGCTTCCAAAAAACTACGAGTTTCCTGAAATCTCAGCAAACATTTTTTCACCCAATCTTGATGATTCTTTCAGGTAATGATCAGTACATTAAAACCACTTGGCTGACCACATTTCGTTCTTCTAGGTTAAACCTTGCGTTTGCAGTAACCGTTTTCATTTTTAGGTTTCACTCTGTTTTCTCCTATAGGGATACATGTATTTGGAACTCTAAATCAAACACGGTTTGTGCTAGCTCTTTGAAACTTGACACAATAAAGCAGTTTCAAGTACTATCTCTATGTTTTGTTTGCTGTTGATGTAGCCCTAAGCAGAGACTGGCGAAAATCACTTTGATGGAAAGGGGTTGCCAAGCTTCCAAAAAACTACAAGTTGCCTGAAATCTCAGCAAACATTTTTTCACCCAATCTTGATGATTCTGTCAGGTAATGATCAGTACACCAAAACCACTTGGCTCACCAAATTTCGTTCTTCTAGGTTAAACCGTTCATTTGCAGTAACCGTTTTCATTTTTAGGTTTCACTCTGTTTTCTCCTATAGGGATACATGTATTTGGAACTCTAAATCAAACACGGTTTGTGCTAGCTCTTTGAAACTTGACACAATAAAGCAGTTTCAAGTTCTATCTCTATGGTTTGTATGCTGTTGATGTAGCCCTAAGCAGAGAGTGGCGAAAATCACTTTGATGGAAAGGGGTTGCCAAGCGTCCAAAAAACTACGAATTGCCTGAAATCTCAGCAAACATTTTTTCACCCAATCTTGATGATTCTTTCAGGTAATGATCAGTACACCAAAACCACTTGGCTCACCAAATTTCGTTATTCTAGGTTAAACCGTTCGTTTGCAGTAACCGTTTTCATTTTTAGGTTTCACTCTGTTTTCTACTATAGGGATACATGTATTTGGAACTCTAAATGAAAGACGGTTTGTGCTAGCTTTTTGAAACTTCACACAATAAAGCAGTTTCAAGTTCTATCTCTATGGTTTGTTTGCTGTTGCCGTAGTCCTAAGCAGAGACTGGCGAAAATCACTATGATGGAAAGGGGTTGCCAAGCTTCCAAAAAACTACGAGTTTCCTGAAATCTCAGCAAACATTTTTTCACCCAATCTTGATGATTCTTTCAGGTAATGATCAGTACATTAAAACTACTTGGCTCACCACATTTCGTTCTTCTAGGTTAAACCTTTCGTTTGCAGTAACCGTTTTCATTTTTAGGTTTCACTCTGTTTTCTCCTATAGGGATACATTTATTTGGAACTCTAAATCAAACACAGTTTTGGCTAGCTCTTTGAAACTTGACACAATAAAGCAGTTTCAAGTTCTATCTCTATGGTTTGTTTGCTGTTGATGTAGCCCTAAGCAGAGACTGGCGAAAATCACTTTGATGGAAAGGGGTTGCCAAGCGTCCAAAAAACTACGAATTGCCTGAAATCTCAGCAAACATTTTTTCACCCAATCTTGATGATTCTTTCAGGTAATGATCAGTGCACCAAAACCACTTGGCTCACCAAATTTCGTTCTTCTAGGTTAAACCGTTCGTTTGCAGTAACCGTTTTCATTTTTTGGTTTCACTCTGTTTTCTCCTATAGGGATACATGTACTTGGAACTCTAAATCAAACACGGTTTGTGCTAGCTCTTTGAAACTTGACACAATAAAGCAGTTTCAAGTTCTAACTCTATGGTTTGTTTGCTGTTGATGTAGCCCTAAGCAGAGACTGGTGAAAATCACTTTGATGGAAAGAGGTTGCCAAGCTTCCAAAAAACTACGAGTTTCCTGACATCTCAGCAAACATTTTTTCACCCAGTATTTATGATTCTTTCAGGTAATGATCAGTACACCAAAACCACTTGGCTCACCAAATGTCGTTTTTCTAGGTTAAACCGTTCGTTTGCAGTAACCGTTTTCATTTTTAGGTTTCACTCTGTTTTCTGATATAGGGATATATGTATTTGGAACTCTAAATCAAACACGGTTTGAGCTAGCTCTTTGAAACTTGACACAATAAAGCAGTTTCAAGTTCTATCTCTATGGTTTGTTTGCTGTTGATGTAGCCCTAAGCAGAGACTGGCGAAAATCACTTTGATGGAAAGGGGTTGCCAAGCGTCCAAAAAACTACGAATTGCCTGAAATCTCAGCAAACATTTTTTCACCCAATCTTGATGATTCTTTCAGGTAATGATCAGTACACCAAAACCACTTGGCTCACCAAATTTCGTTCTTCTAGGTTAAACCGTTCGTTTGCAGTAACCGTTTTCATTTTTTGGTTTCACTCTGTTTTCTCCTATAGGGATACATGTATTTGGAACTCTAAATCAAACATGGTTTGTGCTAGCTCTTTGAAACTTGACAGAATAAAGCAGTTTCAAGTTCTAACTCTATGGTTTGTTTGCTCTTGATGTAGCCCTAAGCAGAGACTGGTGAAAATCACTTTGATGGAAAGGGGTTGCCAAGCTTCCAAAAAACTAAGAGTTGCCTGACATCTCAGCAAACATTTTTTCACCATATATTGATGAATCTTTCAGGTAATGATCAGGACACCAATACAAATTGGCTCAGCAAATTTCGTTCTTCTAGGTTAAACTGTTCATTTGCAGTAACCGTTTTCATTTTTAGGTTTCACTCTGTTTTCTGATATAGGGATACATGTATTTGGAACTCTAAATCAAACACGGTTTGAGCTAGCTCTTTGAAACTTGACACAATAAAGCAGTTTCAAGTTCTATCTCTATGGTTTGTTTGCTGTTGATGTAGCCCTAAGCAGCGACTGGCGAAAATCACTTTGATGGAAAGGGTTGCCAAGCTTCCAAAAAACTACGAGTTGCCTGAAATCTCAGCAAACATTTTTTCACCCAGTACTTATGATTCTTTCAGGTAATGATCAGTACACCAAAACTACTTGGCTCACCAAATGTCGTTCTTCTAGGTTAAACCGTTCGTTTGCAGTAACAGTTTTCATTTTTAGGTTTCACTCTGTTTTCTCCTATAGGGATACATGTATTTGGAACTCTAAATCAAACACGGTTTGTGCTAGATCTTTGAAACTGGACACAATAAATCAGTTTCAAGTTCTATCTCTATGTTTTGTTTGCTGTTGATGTAGCCCTAAGCAGAGACTGGCGAAAATCACTTTGATGGAAAGGGGTTGCCAAGCTTCCAAAAAACTACAAGTTGCCTGAAATCTCAGCAAACATTTTTTCACCATATCTTGATGATTCTTTCAGGTAATGATCAGTACACCAAAACCACTTGGCTCACCAAATTTCGTTCTTCTAGGTTAAACCGTTCATTTGCAGTAACCGTTTTCATTTTTAGGTTTCACTCTGTTTTCTCCTATAGGGATACATGTATTTGGAACTCTAAATCAAACACGGTTTGTGCTAGCTCTTTGAAACTTGACACAATAAAGCAGTTTCAAGTTCTATCTCTATGGTTTGTTTGCTGTTTATGTAGCCCTAAGCAGAGACTGGCGAAAATCACTTTGATGGAAAGAGGTTGCCAAGTTTCCAAAAAACTACGAGTTGCCTGAAATCTCAGCAAACATTTTTTCACCCAATCTTGATGATTCTTTCAGGTAAAGATCAGTACACCAAAACCACTTGGCTCACCAAATTTCGTTCTTCTAGGTTAAACCGTTCGTTTGCAGGAACCGTTTTCATTTTAAGGTTTCACTCTGTTTTCTCCTATAGGGATATATGTATTTGGAAATCTGAATCAAACACGGTTTGTGCGAGCTCCTTGAAACTTGACACAATAAAGCAGTTTCAAGTTCTATTTCTATGGTTTGTTTGCTGTTGATGTAGCCCTAAGCAGAGACTGGCGAAAATCACTTTGATGGAAAGGGGTTGCCAAGCTTCCAAAAAACTACGAGTTGCCT
This sequence comes from Ictidomys tridecemlineatus, assembly GCF_052094955.1. Classification (NCBI taxonomy): domain Eukaryota; kingdom Metazoa; phylum Chordata; class Mammalia; order Rodentia; family Sciuridae; genus Ictidomys; species Ictidomys tridecemlineatus. The sequence continues at coordinate 85,120,007 of NC_135483.1, forward strand.
GAAATCTCAGCAAACATTTTTTCACCCAATCTTGATGATTCTTTCATGTAATGATCACTACAGCAAAACCACTTGGCTCACCAAATTTCGTTCTTCTAGGTTAAACCGTTCGTTTGCAGTAACCGTTTTCATTTTTAGGTTTCACTCTGTTTTCTCCTATAGGGATACATGTATTTGGAACACTAAATCAAACACTTTTTTTGCTAGCTCTTTAAACATGACACAATAAAGCAGTTTCAAGTTCTATCTCTATGGTTTGTTTGCTGTTGATGTAGCCCTAAGCAGAGACTGGCGAAAATAACTTTGATGGAAAGGGGTTGCCAAGCTTCCAAAAAACTACGAGTTGCCTGAAATCTCAGCATACATTTTTTCACCCAATCTTGATGATTCTTTCAGGTAATTATCAGTAAACCAAAACCACTTGGCTCACCAAATTTCGTTCTTCTAGGTTAAACCGTTCCTTTGCAGTAACCGTTTTTATTTTTAGGTTTCACTGTTTTCTCCTATAGGGACACATGTATTTGGAACTCTAAATAAAACACGGTTTTTGCTAGCTCTTTTAAACTTGACAAAATAAAGCAGTTTCAAGTTCTATCTCTATGGTTTGTTTGCTGTTGATGTAGCACTAAGCAGAGACTGGCGAAAATCACTTTGATGGAACGGGGTTGCCAAGCTTCCAAAAAACTACGAGTTGCCTGAAATCTCAGCAAACATTTTTTCTCCCAATCTTGAAGATTCTTTCAGGTAATGATCAGTACACCAAAACCACTTGGCTCACCAAATGTCGTTCTTCTTGGTTAAACCGTTCGTTTGCAGTAACAGTTTTCATTTTTAGGTTTCACTCTGTTTTCTCCTATAATGATACATGGATTTGGAACTCTAAATCAAACACGGTTTGTGCTAGCTCTTTGAAACTTGACACAATAAAGCAGTTTCAAGTTCTATCTCTATCGTTTGTTTGCTGTTGAGGTAGCCATAAGCAGAGACTGGCGAAAATCACTTTGATGTAAAGGGGTTGCCAGGCTTCCAAAAAACTATGAGTTTCCTGAAATCTCAGCAAACATTTTTTCACCATATATTGATGATTCTTTCAGGTAATGATCAGGACACCAATACAACTTGGCTCAGCAAATTTCGTTCTTCTAGGTTAAACCGTTCATTTGCAGTAACCGTTTTCATTTTTAGGTTTCACTCTGTTTTCTGATATAGGGATACATGTATTTGGAACTCTAAATCAAACACGGTTTGAGCTAGCTCTTTGAAACTTTACACAATAAAGCAGTTTCAAGTTCTATCTCTATGGTTTGTTTGCTGTTGATGTAGCCCTAAGCAGCGACTGGCGAAAATCACTTTGATGGAAAGGGGTTTCCAAGCTTCCAAAAAACTACGAGTTGCCTGAAATCTGAGCAAACATTTTTTCACCCAGTATTTATGATTCTTTCAGGTAATGATCAGTACACCAAAACTACTTGGCTCACCAAATGTCGTTCTTCTAGGTTAAACCGTTCGTTTGCAGTAACCGTTTTAATTTTTAGGTTTCACTCTGTTTTCTCCTATAGGGATACATGTATTTGGAACTCTAAATCAAACACGGTTTGTGCTAGATCTTTGAAACTTGACACAATAAAGCAGTTTCAAGTTCTATCTCTATGGTTTGTTTGCTGTTTATGTAGCCCTAAGCAGAGACTGGCGAAAATCACTTTGATGGAAAGAGGTTGCCAAGTTTCCAAAAAACTACGAGTTGCCTGAAATCTCAGCAAACATTTTTTCACCCAATCTTGATGATTCTTTCAGGTAAAGATCAGTACACCAAAACGACTTGGCTCACCAAATTTCGTTCTTCTAGGTTAAACCGTTCCTTTGCAGTAACCGTTTTTATTTTTAGGTTTCACTCTGTTTTCTCCTATAGGGACACATGTATTTGGAACTCTAAATAAAACACGGTTTTTGCTAGCTATTTTAAACTTGACAAAGTAAAGCAGTTTCAAGTTCTATCTCTATGGTTTGTTTGCTGTTGATGTAGCCCTAAGCAGAGACTGGCGAAAATCACTTTGATGGAACGGGGTTGCCAAGCTTCCAAAAAACTATGAGTTGCCTGAAATCTCAGCAAACATTTTTTCTCCCAATCTTGATGATTCTTTCAGGTAATGATCAGTACACCAAAACCACTTGGCTCACCAAATTTCGTTTTTCTAGGTTAAACCGTTCGTTTGCAGTAACCGTTTTCATTTTTAGGTTTCACTCTGTTTTCTCCTATAGGGATACATGTATTTGGAACTCTAAATCAAACACGGTTTGTGCTAGCTCTTTGAAACTTGACACAATAAAGCACTTTCAAGTTCTATCTCTATGGTTTGTTTGCTGTTGATGTAGCCCTAAGCAGAGACTGGCGAAAATCACTTTGATGGAAAGGAGTTGCCAAGCTTCCAAAAAACTACGAGTTGCCTGAAATCTCAGCAAACATTTTTCACCCAATCTTGATGATTCTTTCATGTAATGATCACTACACCAAAACCACTTGGCTCACCAAATTTCGTTCTTCTAGGTTAAACCGTTCGTTTGCAGTAACCGTTTACATTTTTAGGTTTCACTCTGTTTTCTCCTATAGGGATACATGTATTTGGAACACTAAATCAAACACTTTTTTTGCTAGCTCTTTAAACATGACACAATAAAGCAGTTTCAAGTTCTATCTCTATGGTTTGTTTGCTGTTGATGTAGCCCTAAGCAGAGACTGGCGAAAATAACTTTGATGGAACGGGGTTGCCAAGCTTCCAAAAAACTACGAGTTGCCTGAAATCTCAGCAAACATTTTTTCTCCCAATCTTGAAGATTCTTTCAGGTAATGATCAGTACACCAAAACCACTTGGCTCACCAAATGTCGTTCTTCTTGGTTAAACCGTTCGTTTGCAGTAACAGTTTTCATTTTTAGGTTTCACTCTGTTTTCTCCTATAATGATACATGGATTTGGAACTCTAAATCAAACACGGTTTGTGCTAGCTCTTTGAAACTTGACACAATAAAGCAGTTTCAAGTTCTATCTCTATGGTTTGTTTGCTGTTGATGTAGCCCTAAGCAGAGACTGGCAAAAATCACTTTGATGTAAAGGGGTTGCCAGGCTTCCAAAAAACTATGAGTTTCCTGAAATCTCAGCAAACATTTTTTCACCATATATTGATGAATCTTTCAGGTAATGATCAGGACACCAATACAAATTGGCTCAGCAACTTTCGTTCTTCTAGGTTAAACCGTTCATTTGCAGTAACCGTTTTCATTTTTAGGTTTCATTCTGTTTTCTGATATAGGGATACATGTATTTGGAACTCTAAATCAAACACGGTTTGAGCTAACTCTTTGAAACTTTACACAATAAAGCAGTTTCAAGTTCTATCTCTATGGTTTGTTTGCTGTTGATGTAGCCCTAAGCAGCGACTGCTGAAAATCACTTTGATGGAAAGGGGTTGCCAAGCTTCCAAAAAACTACGAGTTGCCTGAAATCTCAGCAAACATTTTTTCACCATATCTTGATGATACTTTCAGGTAATGATCAGTACACCAAAACTACTTGGCTCACCAAATGTCGTTCTTCTAGGTTAAACCGTTCGTTTGCAGTAACAGTTTTCATTTTTAGGTTTCACTCTGTTTTCTCCTATAGGGATACATGTATTTGGAACTCTAAATCAAACACGGTTTGTGCTAGATCTTTGAAACTGGACACAATAAAGCAGTTTCAAGTTCTATCTCTATGTTTTGTTTGCTGTTGATGTAGCCCTAAGCAGAGACTGGCGAAAATCACTTTGATGGAAAGGGGTTGCCAAGCTTCCAAAAAACTACAAGTTGCCTGAAATCTCAGCAAACATTTTTTCACCATATCTTGATGATTCTTTCAGGTAATGATCAGTACACCAAAACCACTTGGCTCACCAAATTTCGTTCTTCTAGGTTAAACCGTTCATTTGCAGTAACCGTTTTCATTTTTAGGTTTCACTCTGTTTTCTCCTATAGGGATACATGTATTTGGAACTCTAAATCAAACACGGTTTGTGCTAGCTCTTTGAAACTTGACACAATAAAGCAGTTTCAAGTTCTATCTCTATGGTTTGTTTGCTGTTTATGTAGCCCTAAGCAGAGACTGGCGAAAATCACTTTGATGGAAAGAGGTTGCCAAGTTTCCAAAAAACTACGAGTTGCCTGAAATCTCAGCAAACATTTTTTCACCCAATCTTGATGATTCTTTCAGGTAAAGATCAGTACTCCAAAACCACTTGGCTCACCAAATTTCGTTCTTCTAGGTTAAACCGTTCGTTTGCAGGAACCGTTTTCATTTTAAGGTTTCACTCTGTTTTCTCCTATAGGGATATATGTATTTGGAAATCTGAATCAAACACGGTTTGTGCGAGCTCCTTGAAACTTGACACAATAAAGCAGTTTCAAGTTCTATTTCTATGGTTTATTTGCTGTTGATGTAGCCCTAAGCAGAGACTGGCGAAAATCACTTTGATGGAAAGGGGTTGCCAAGCTTCCAAAAAACTACGAGTTTCCTGAAATCTCAGCAAACATTTTTTCACCCAATCTTGATGATTCTTTCATGTAATGCTCACTACAGCAAAACCACTTGGCTCACCAAATTACGTTCTGCTAGTTTAAACCGTTCGTTTGCAGTAACCGTTTTCATTTTTAGGTTTCAGTCTGTTTTCTCCTATAGGGATACATGTATTTGGAACACTAAATCAAACACTTTTTTTGCTAGCTCTTTAAACATGACACAATAAAGCAGTTTCAAGTTCTAACTCTATGGTTTGTTTGCTGTTGATGTAGCCCTAAGCAGAGACTGGCGAAAATAACTTTGATGGAAAGGGGTTGCCAAGCTTCCAAAAAACTACGAGTTGCCTGAAATCTCAGCATACATTTTTTCACCCAATCTTGATGATTCTTTCAGGTAATTATCAGTAAACCAAAACCACTTGGCTCACCAAATTTCGTTCTTCTAGGTTAAACCGTTCCTTTGCAGTAACCGTTTTTATTTTTAGGTTTCACTGTTTTCTCCTATAGGGACACATGTATTTGGAACTCTAAATAAAACACGGTTTTTGCTAGCTCTTTTAAACTTGACAAAATAAAGCAGTTTCAAGTTCTATCTCTATGGTTTGTTTGCTGTTGATGTAGCCCTAAGCAGAGACTGGCGAAAATCACTTTGATGGAACGGGGTTGCCAAGCTTCCAAAAAACTACGAGTTGCTTGAAATCTCAGCAAACATTTTTTCTCCCAATCTTGATGATTCTTTCAGGTAATGATCAGTACACCAAAACCACTTGGCTCACCAAATGTCGTTCTTCTTGGTTAAACCGTTCGTTTGCAGTAACAGTTTTCATTTTTAGGTTTCACTCTGTTTTCTCCTATAATGATACATGGATTTGGAACTCTAAATCAAACACGGTTTGTGCTAGCTCTTTGAAACTTGACACAATAAAGCAGTTTCAAGTTCTATCTCTATGGTTTGTTTGCTCTTGATGTAGCCCTAAGCAGAGACTGGCGAAAATCACATTGATGGAAAGGGGTTGCCAAGCGTCCAAAAAACTACGAATTGCCTGAAATCTCAGCAAACATTTTTTCACCCAATCTTGATGATTCTTTCAGGTAATGATCAGTACACCAAAACCACTTGGCTCACCAAATTTCGATCTTCTAGGTTAAACCGTTCGTTTGCAGTAACGGTTTTCATTTTTAGGTTTCACTCTGTTTTCTCCTATAGGGATACATGTATTTGGAACTCTAAATCAAACACGGTTTGTGCTAGCTCTTTGAAACTTGACACAATAAAGCAGTTTCAAGTTCTATCTCTATGGTTTGTTTGCTGTTGATGTAGCCCTAAGCAGAGACTGGCGAAAATAACTTTGATGGAAAGGGGTTGCCAAGCTTCCAAAAAACTACGAGTTGCCTGAAATCTCAGCATACATTTTTTCACCCAATCTTGATGATTCTTTCAGGTAATTATCAGTAAACCAAAACCACTTGGCTCACCAAATTTCGTTCTTCTAGGTTAAACCGTTCCTTTGCAGTAACCGTTTTTATTTTTAGGTTTCACTCTGTTTTCTCCTATAGGGACACATGTATTTGGAACTCTAAATAAAACACGGTTTTTGCTAGCTATTTTAAACTTGACAAAATAAAGCAGTTTCAAGTTCTATCTCTATGGTTTGTTTGCTGTTGATGTAGCCCTAAGCAGAGACTGGCGAAAATCACTTTGATGGAAAGGTGTTGCCAAGCTTCCAAAAAACTATGAGTTGCCTGAAATCTCAGCAAACATTTTTTCTCCCAATCTTGATGATTCTTTCAGGTAATGATCAGTACACCAAAACCACTTGGCTCACCAAATTTCGTTTTTCTAGGTTAAACCGTTCGTTTGCAGTAACAGTTTTCATTTTTAGGTTACACTTTGTTTTCTCCTATAGGGATATATGTATTTTGAACTCTAAATGAAAGACGGTTTGTACTAGCTCTTTGAAACTTGACACAATAAAGCAGTTTCAAGTTCTATCTCTATGGTTTGTTTGCTGTTGATGTAGCCCTAAGCAGTGACTGGCGAAAATCACTTTGATGGAACGGGGTTGCCAAGCTTCCAAAAAACTACGAGTTGCCTGAAATCTCAGCAAACATTTTTTTCTCCCAATATTGATGATTCTTTCAGGTAATGATCAGTACACCAAAACCACTTGGCTCACCAAATTTCGTTCTTCTAGGTTAAACCGTTCGTTTGCAGTAACCGTTTTCATTTTTAGGTTTCACTCTGTTTTCTCCTATAGGGATACATGTATTTGGAACTCTAAATCAAACACGGTTTGTGCTAGCTCTTTGAAACTTGATACAATAAAGCAGTTTCAAGTTCTATCTCTATGGATTGTTTGCTGTTGACGTAGCCCTTAGCAGAGACTGGCAAAAATCACTTTGATTGAAAGGGTTTGCCAAGCTTCCAAAAAACTACGAGTTGCCTGAAATCTCAGCAAACATTTTTTCACCCAATCTTGATGATTCTTTCAGGTAATGATCAGTACACCAAACCCACTTGGCTCACCAAATTTCGTTCTTCTAGGTTAAACCGTTCGTTTGCACTAACCGTTTTCATTTTTAGGTTTCACTCTGTTTTCTCCTATAGGGATACATGTATTTGGAACTCTAAATCAAACACGGTTTGTGCTAGCTCTTTGAAACTTGACACAATAAAGCAGTTTCAAGTTCTATCTCTATGGTTTGTTTGCTGTTGATGTAGCCCTAAGCAGAGACTGGCGAAAATCACTTGGATGGAAAGGGGTTGCCAAGCTTCCAAAACACTACGAGTTGCCTGAAATCTCTGCAAACATTTTTTCACCCAATCTTGATGATTCTTTCAGGTAATGATCAGTACACCAAAACCACTTGGCTCACCAAATTTCGTTCTTCTATGTTAAACCGTTCATTTGCAGTTACCGTTTTCATTTTTAGGTTTCACTCTGTATTCTCCTATAAGGATACATTTTTTGGAACTCTAAATCAAACACAGTTTCTGCTAGCTCTTTGAATCTTGACACAATAAAGCAGTTTCAAGTTCTATCTCTATGGTTTGTTTGCTGTTGATGTAGCCCTAAGCAGAGACTGGCGAAAATCACTTTGATAAAAAGGGGTTGACAAGCTTCCAAAAAACTACGAGTTGCCTGAAATCTCAGCAAACATTTTTTCACCCAATCTTGATGATTCTTTCAGGTAATGATCAGTACACCAAATCCAATTGGCTCACCAATTTTCGTTCTTCTAGGTTAAACCGTTCGTTTGCAGTAACCGTTTTCATTTTTAGGTTTCACTCTGTTTTCTCCTATAGGGATACATGTATTTGGAACTCTAAATCAAACACGGTTTGTGCTAGCTCTTTGAAACTTGACACAATAAAGCAGTTTAAAGTTCTATCTCTATGGTTTGTTTGCTGTTGATGTAGCCCTAAGCAGAGACTGGCGAAAATCACTTTGATGAAAAGGGGTTGCCAAGCTTCCACAAATCTACGAGTTGCCTGAAATCTCAGCAAACATTTTATCACCATATCTTGATGATTCTTTCAGGTAATGATCAGTACAGCAAAACCACGTGGCTCACCAAATTTTGTTCTTCTAGGTTAAACCGTTCGTTTGCAGTAACCGTTTTAATTTTTAGGTTTCACTCTGTTTTCTCCTGACGGGATACATGTATTTGGAACTCTAAATCAAACACGGTTTGTGCTAGCTCTTTGAAACTTGACACAATATAGCAGTTTCAAGTTCTATCTCTATGGTTTGTTTGCTGTTGATGTAGCCCTAAGCAGAGACTGTTAAAAATCACTTTTATGGAAAGGCGTTGCCAAGCTTCCAAAAAACTACGAGTTGCCTGAAATCTCTGGAAACATTTTTTCACCCAATCTTGATGATTCTTTCAGGTAATGATCAGTACAGCAAAACCACTTGGCTCACCAAATTTCGTTCTTCTAGGTTAAACCGTTCATTTGCAGTAGCCGTTTTCATTTTTAGGTTTCAATCTGTTTTCTCCTATAGGGATACATGTATTTGGAACTCTAAATCAAACACGGTTTGAGCTAGCTCTTTGAAACTTGACACAATAAAGCAGTTTCAAGTTCTATCTCTATTGTTTGTTTTCTGTTGATGTAGCCCTAAGCAGAGACTGGCGAAAATCACTTTGATGGAAAGGGGTTGCCAAGCTTCCAAAAAACTACGAGTTGCCTGAAATCTCAGCAAATATTTTTTCACCATATCTTGATGATTCTTTCAGGTAATGATCAGTACACTAAAACCATTTGGCTCACCAAATTTCGTTCTTCTAGGTTAAACCGTTCGTTTGCAGTAACCGTTTTCATTTTTAGGTTTCACTCTGTTTTCTCCTGACGGGATACATGTATTTGGAACTCTAAATCAAACACGGTTTGTGCTAGCTCTTTGAAATTTGACACAATAAAGCAGTTTAAAGTTCTATCTCTATGGTTTGTTTGCTGTTGATGTAGCCCTAAGCAGAGACTGGCGAAAATCACATTGATGGAAAGGGGTTGCCAAGCTTCCAAAAAACTACGAGTTTCCTGAAATCTCTGCAAACATTTTTTTCACCATATCTTGATGATTCTTTCAGGTAATGATCAGTACACCAAAATCACTTGGCTCACCAAATTTCGTTCTTCTAGGTAAAACGGTTCGTTTGCAGTAACCGTTTTCATTTTTAGGTTTCAGTCTGTTTTCTCCTACAGGGATACATGTATCTGGAACTCTAAATCAAACACGGTTTGTTCTAGCTCTTTGAAACTTGACACAATAAAGCAGTTTCAAGTTCTATCTCTATGGTTTGTTTGCTGTTGATGTAGCCCTAAGCAGAGACTGGCGAAAATCACTTTGATGAAAAGGGGTTGCCAAGCTTCCAAAAAACTACGAGTTGCCTGAAATCTCAGCAAACATTTTTTCACCATATCTTGATGATTCTTCAGGTAATGATCAGTACACCAAAACCACTTGGCTCACCAAATTTCGTTCTTCTAGGTTAAACCGTTCGTTTGCAGTAACCGTTTTCATTTTTAGGTTTCACTCTCTTTTCTCCTATAGGGATACATGTACTTGGAACTCTAAATCAAACACGGTTTGTGCTAGCTCTTTGAAACTTGACACAATAAAGCAGTTTCAAGTTCTATCTCTATGGTTTGTTTGCTGTTGATGTAGCCCTAAGCAGAGACTGGCGAAAATCACTTTGATGGAAAGGGGTTGCCAAGCTTCAAAAAAACTACGAGTTGCCTGAAATCTCAGCAAACATTTTTTCACCCAATCTTGATGATTCTTTCAGGTAATGATCAGTACACCAAAACCACTTGGCTCACCAAATTTCGTTCTATAGGTTAACCCGTTCATTTGCAGTAACCGTTTTCATTTTTAGGTTTCACTCTGTTTTCTCCTATAGGGATACATGTATTTGGAACTCTAAATCAAACACGGTTTGTGCTAGCTCTTTGAAACTTGATACAATAAAGCAGTTTCATGTTCTATCTCTATGGTTTGTTTGCGGTTGATGTAGCCCTAAGCAGAGACAGGCGAAAATCACTTTGATGAAAAGGGGTTGCCAAGCTTCCAAAAAACTACGAGTTGCCTGAAATCTCAGCAAACATTTTTTCACCATATCTTGATGATTCTTTCAGGTAATGATCAGTACACCAAAACCACTTGGCTCACCAAATTTCATTCTATAGGTTAACCCGTTCATTTGCAGTAACCGTTTTCATTTTTAGGTTTCACTCTGTTTTCTCCTATAGGGATACATGTATTTGAAACTCTAAATCAAACACGGTTTGTGTTAGCTCTTTGAAACTTGATACAATAAAGCAGTTTCATGTTCTATCTCTATGGTTTGTTTGCTGTTGATGTAGCCCTAAGCAGAGACAGGCTAAAATCACTTTGATGGAAAGGGGTTGCCAAGCTTCCAAAAAACTACGAGTTGCCTGAAATCTGAGCAAACATTTTTTCACCCAATCTTGATGATACTTTCAGGTAATGATCAGTGCACCAATCCCACTTGGCTCACCAAATTTCGTTATTGTAGGTTAAACCGTTCGTTTGCAGTAACCGTTTTCATTTTTAGGTTTCACTCTGTTTTCTTCTATAGGGATACATGTATTTGGAACTCTAAATAAAACACGGTTTGTTCTAGCTCTTTGAAACTTGACACAATAAAGCAGTATCAAGTTCTATCTCTATGGTTTGTTTGCTGTTGATGTAGCCCTAAGCAGAGACTGGCGAAAATCACTTTGATGGAAAGGGGTTGCCAAGCTTCCAAAATACTACGAGTTGCCTGAAATCTCCGCAAACATTTTTTCACCTAATCTTGATGATTCTTTCAGGTAATGATCAGTACAGCAAAACCACTTGGCTCACCAAATTTCGTTCTTTTAGGTTAAACCGTTCGTTTGCAGTAACCGTTTACATTTTTAGGTTTCAGTCTGTTTTCTCCTATAGGGATACATGTATTTGGAACTCTAAATCAAACACGGTTTGTGCTAGCTCTTTGAAACTTGACACAATAAAGCAGTTTCAAGTTCTATCTATATGGTTTGTTTTCTGTTGATGTAGCCCTAAGCAGAGACTGGCGAAAATCACTTTGATGAAAAGGGGTTGCCAAGCTTCCAAAAAACTACGAGTTGCCTGAAATCTCAGCAAACATTTTTTCACCATATCTTGATGATTCTTTCAGGTAATGATCAGTACACCAAAACCACTTGGCTCACCAAATTTCATTCTATAGGTTAACCCGTTCATTTGCAGTAACCGTTTTCATTTTTAGGTTTCACTCTGTTTTCTCCTATAGGGATACATGTATTTGGAACTCTAAATCAAACACGGTTTGTGCTAGCTCTTTGAAACTTGATACAATAAAGCAGTTTCATGTTCTATCTCTATGGTTTGTTTGCTGTTGATATAGCCCTAAGCAGAGACAGGCGAAAATCACTTTGATGGAAAGGGGTTGCCAAGCTTCCAAAAAACTACGAGTTGCCTGAAATCTCAGCAAACATTTTTTCACCCAATCTTGATGATTTTTTTCGGGTAATGATCAGTACACCAAAACCACTTGGCTCACCAAATTTCGTTCTTCTAGGTTAAACCATTCATTTGCAGTAACCGTTTTCATTTTTAGGTTTCACTCTGTTTTCTCCTATAGGGATACATGTATTTGGAACTCTAAATCAAACACGGTTTGTGCTAGCTCTTTGAAACTTGACACAATAAAGCAGTTTCAAGTTCTATCTCTATGGTTTGTTTGCTGTTGATGTAGCCCTAAGCAGAGACAGGCGAAAATCACTTTGATTTAAAGGGGTTGCCAAGCTTCCAAAAAACTACGAGTTGCCTGAAATCTCAGCAAACATTTTTTCTCCCAATCTTGATGATTCTTTCAGGTAAAGATCAGTACACCAAAACGACTTGGCTCACCAAATTTCGTTCTTCTAGGTTAAACCGTTCCTTTGCAGTAACCGTTTTCATTTTTAGGTTTCACTCTGTTTTCTCCTATAGGGATACATGTATTTGGAACTCTAAATGAAAGACGGTTTGTGCTAGCTTTTTGAAACTTGACACAATAAAGTAGTTTCAAGATCTATCTCTATAGTTTGTTTGCTGTTGACGTAGCCCTAAGCAGAAACTGGCGAAAATCACTTTGATGGAAAGGGGTTGCGAAGCTTCCAAAAAAGTAGGATTTGCCTGGAATCTCAGCAAACATTTTTTCACCCAATCTTGATGATTCTTTAAGGTAATGATCAGTACATTAAAACCACTTGGCTCACCAAATTTCGTTCTTCTAGGTTAAACCGTTCGTTTGCAGTCACCGTTTTCATTTTTAGGTTTCACTCTGTTTTCTCCTATAGGGATACATGTATTTGGAACTCTAAATCAAACACGGTTTGTGCTAGCTCTATGAAACTTGATACAATAAAGCAGTTTCATGTTCTATCTCTATGGTTTGTTTCGCTGTTGATGTAGCCCTAAGCAGAGACAGGCGAAAATCACTTTGATGGAAAGGGGTTGCCAAGCTTCCAAAAAACTACGAGTTGCCTGAAATCTCAGCAAACATTTTTTCACCCAATCTTGATGATTCTTTCAGGTAATGATCAGTACTCCAAAACCACTTGGCTCACCAAATTTAGTTCTATGGGTTAAACCGTTCATTTGCAGTAACCGTTTTCATTTTTAGGTTTCACTCTGTTTTCTCCTATAGGGATACATGTATATGGAAGTGTAAATCAAACACGATTTGTGCTAGCTCTTTGAAACTTGACAGAATAAAGCAGTTTCAAGTTTTATCTCTATGGTTTGTTTGCTGTTGATGTAGCCCTAAGCAGAGACTGGTGAAAATCACTTTCCTGGAGAGGGGTTGCCAAGCTTCCAAAAAACTACGATTTGCCTGAAATCACAGCAAACATTTTTTCAACCAATCTTGATGATACTTTCAGGTAATGATCAGAACACCAATCCCACTTGGCTCACCAAATTTCGTTCTTCTAGGTTAAACCGTTCGTTTGCAGTAACCGTTTTCATTTTTAGGTTTCACTCTCTCATCTCCTATACGGATACATGTACTTGGAACTCTAAATCAAACACGGTTTGTGCCAGCTCTTTGAAACTTGACACAATAAAGCAGTTTCAAGTTCTATCTCTATGCTTTGTTTGCTGTTGATGTAGCCCTAAGCAGAGACTGGCGAAAATCACTTTCCTGGAGAGGGGTTGCCAAGCTTCCAAAAAAGTAGGATTTGCCTGAAATCTCAGCAAACATTTTTTGACCCAATCTTGATGATACTTTCTGGTATGGATCAGTACACCAATCCCACTTGGCTCACGAAATTTCGTACTTCTAGGATAACCGTTCGTTTGCAGTAACCGTTTTCATTTTTAGGTTTCACTCTGTATTTTCCTATACGGATACATGTATTTGAAACTCTAAATCAAACACGGTTTGTGCTAGCTCTGTGAAACTTGACAGAATAAAGCAGTTTCAAGTTCTATCTCTATGGTTTGTTTGTTGTTGATGTAGCCCTAATAGAGACTGGCGAAAATCACTTTCCTAGAGATGGGTTTCCAAGCTTCCAAAAAACTACAATTGGCCTGAAATCTCAGGAAACATTTTTTCATCCAATCTTGGTGATACTTTCAGGCAATGATCAGTACACCAATCCCACTTGGCTCACCAAATTTCGTTCTTCAAGGTTAAACCATTCGTTTGCAGTAACCTTTTTCATTTTTAGGTTTCACTCTGTTTTTTGCTATACAAATACATGTATTTGGAACTCTAAATCAAACACGGTTTGTGGTAGCTCTTTGAAACTTGACAAAATAAAGCAGTTTCAAGTTCTATCTCTATGGTTTGTTTGCTGTTGATGTAGCCCTAAGCTGAGACTGGCAAAAATCACTTTCCTCGAGAGGGCTTGCCAAGCTTCCAAAAAACTACGATTGGCCTGAAATCTCAGGGAACATTGTTTCACCCAATCTTGATGATACTTTCAGGTAATGATCAGTACACCAATCCCACTTGGCTCACCAAATTTCGTTCTTCTAGGTTAAACCGTTCTTTTGCAGTAACCGTTTCATTTTAGGTTTCACTCTTTTTTTTTGCTATACAAATATATGGTATTTGAAACTCTAAATCAAACACGTTTTGTGCTAGCTCTTTGAAACTTGACACAATAACGCATTTTAAAGTTCTGTCTCTACGTTTGTTTGCTGTTGATGTTGCCCTAAGCAGAGACTGGCGAAAATCACTTTCCTGGAGAGGGCTTGCCAATCTTCCAAAAAACTACGATTGGCCTGAAATCTCAGGAAACATTTTTTCACCCAATTTGATGATACTTTCAGGTAATGATCAGTAAACCAATCCCACTTGGCTCACCAAATTTCGTTCTCCTAGGTTAAACCGTTCGTTTGCAGTAACCGTTTTCATTTTTAAGTTTCACTGTGTTTCTACTATACGGATACATGTATTTGGAACTCTAAATCAAACACGGTTTGTGCTAGCTCTTTGAAACTTGACACAATAAAGCAGTTTCATGTTCTATCTCTAAGATTTGTTTGCTGTTGATGTACCCCTAAGCAGAGATTGCGAAAATCGCTTCCTGGAGAGGGGTTGCCAAGCTTCTGAAAAGTACGATTTGCCTTAAATCGCAGCAAAGATTTTATCACCCAATCTTGATGATACTTTCAGGTAATGATCAGTACACCAATCCGACTTTTGTTCTTCTAGGTTAACCGTTCATTTGCAGTAACCGTTTATATTTTTAGGTTTCACTCTGTTTTTTCCTATGCGGATACATGTATTTGGAACTCTAATTCAAACACGGTTTGTGCTAGCTTTTTGTAACTTGACCAATAAAGAAGTTTAAAGTTTTTTCTCTATGGTTTTTTTGCTGTTGATGTAGCCCTAAGCAGAGAGTGGCGAAAACCACTTTGATGGAAAGGGGTTGCCAAGCTTCAAAAAACTACGATTGGCTTGAAATCTCTGGAAACATTTTTTCACCCAATCTTGATGATACCATCAGGTAATAATCAGAACAACCAATCCCACTTGGTTCACCAAATTTCGTTGTTCTAGTTAACCGTTCGTTTGCAGTAACCGTTTTCATTTTTAGGTTTCACTCTGTTTTCTCCTATGCGGATACATGTATTTGGAACTCTAAATCAAACACGGTTTGTGCTAGCTCTTTGAAAGTGACACAATAAAGCAGTGTCAAGTTCTATCTCTATGCTTTGTTTGCTGTTGATGTAGCCTAAGCAGAGACTGGCGAAAATCACTTTCCTGGAGAGGGGTTGCCAAGCTTCCAAAAACTATGATTGCCCTGAAATCTCAGGAAACATTTTTTCACCCAATCTTGATGATACTTTCAGGTAATGATCAGTACACCAATCCCACTGGCTCACCAAATTTTGTTCTTCTAGGTTAAACCGTTCGTTTACAGTAACCGTTTTCATTTTTCGGTTTCACTCTGTTTTCTTCTATACGGATACATGTATTTGGAAGTCTAAATCAAACATGGTTTGTGCTAGCTCTTTGAACTTGACACAATAAAGCAGTTTCAAGTTCTATATCTATGGTTTTGTTTACTGTTGATGTAGCCCTAAGCAGAGACTGGCGAAAATCACTTTCCTGAAGAGGGGTTGCCAAGCTTCCAAAAAACTACGAGTGTCCTGAAATCTCAGCAAACATTTTTTCACCCAATCTTGATGATACTTTCAGGTAATGATCAGTACACCAATCCCACTTGGCTCACCAAATTTCGTTTCTAGGTTGAACCGTTCGTTTGCAGTAACCGTTTTCATTTTTAGGTTTCACTCTCTTTTCTCCTATACGGATACATATATTTGGAACTCTAAATCAAATACGGTTTGTGCTAGCTCTTTGAAACTTGACACAATAAAGCAGTTTCAAGTTCTATCAATATGGTTTGTTTGCTGTTGATGTAGCCCTAAGCAGAGACTGGCGAAAATCACTTTCCTGGAGAGGGGTTGCCAAGCTTCCAAAAAACTACGATTTGCCTGAAATCTCAGCAAACATTTTTTCACCCAATCTTGATTATACTTTCAGGTAATGATCTCTACACCAATCCCACTTGGCCTACCAAATGTCCTACTTCTAGGTTAAACCGTTCGTTTGCAGTAACCGTTTTCATTTTTAGGTTTCACTCTGTTTGCTCCTATACGGATACATGTGTTTGGAACTCTAAATCAAACACGGTTTGTGCTAGCTCTGTGAAACTTGACACAATAAAGCAGTTTCAAGTTCTATCTCTATGGTTTGTTGGCTGTTGATGTAGACCTAAGCAGAGAGTGCGAAAATCACTTTCCTGAAGAGGGTTTGCCAAGCTTCCAAAAAGTACGATTTGCCTGAAATCTGAGCAAACATTTTTACCCAATCTTGATGATTCTTTTAGGTAATGATCAGCACACCAGACCCACTTTGCTAACCAAATTTCGTTCTTCTAGGTTAAACCGTTCGTTTGCAGTAACCGTTTTCATTTTTGCTTTCACTCTTTTTTCTCCTATACATATACATGTATTTGGAACTCTAATTCAAACACGATTTGTGCTAGCTCTTTGAAACTTGATACAATAAAGCAGTTTCAAGTTCTATGTCTATGGTTTGTGTGTTGTTGATGTAGATTTAAGCAGAGACTGGCGAAAATCATTTTTCTGGAGAGGGTTTGCCAAGCTTCCAAAAAGTACGATTGGCCTGAAATCTCAGGAAACATTTTTTCACCCAATCTTGATGATACTTTCAGGTAATGATCAGTACACCAATCCCACTTGGCTCACCAAATTTTGTTCTTCTAGGTTAAACCGTTCGTTTACAGTAACCGTTTTCATTTTTCGGTTTCACTCTGTTTTCTTCTATACGGATACATGTATTTGGAAGTCTAAATCAAACATGGTTTGTGCTAGCTCTTTGAAACTTGACACAATAAAGCAGTTTCAAGTTCTATATCTATGGTTTGTTTACTGTTGATGTAGCCCTAAGCAGAGACTGGCGAAAATCACTTTCCTGAAGAGGGGTTGCCAAGCTTCCAAAAAACTACGAGTGTCCTGAAATCTCAGCAAACATTTTTTCACCCAATCTTGATGATACTTTCAGGTAATGATCAGTACACCAATCCCACTTGACCTACCAAATTTCGTACTTCTAGGTTAAACCGTTCGTTTGCAGTAACCGTTTTTATTTTTAGGTTTCACTCTGTTTTCTCCTATATGGATACATGTATTTGGAACTCTAAATCAAACACGGTTTGTGCTAGCTCTTTGAAACTTGACACAATAAAGCAGTTTCAAGTTCTATCTCTATGGTTTGTTTGCTGTTGATGTAGCCCTAAGCAGAGACTGGCGAAAATCACTTTCCAGGAGATGGGTTGCCAAGCTTCCAAAAAACTACGATTGGCCTGAAATCTCAGCAAACATTTTTTCACCCAATCTTGATGATACTTTCAGGTAATGATCAGTACACCAATCCCACTAGGCTCTCCAAATTTCGTTCTTCTAGGTTAAACCGTTCGTTTGCAGTAACCGTTTTCATTTTTAGGTTTCACTCTCTTTTCTCCTATACTTATACATGTATTTGGAACTCTAAATCAAACACGGTTTGTGCTAGCTCTTTGAAACTTGACACAATAAAGCAGTTTCAAGTTCTATCTCTATGGTTTGTTTGCTGTTGATGTAGCCCTAAGCAGAGACTGGCGAATATCACTTCCTGGAGAGGGGTTGCCAAGCTTCCAAAAAACTACGATTTCCTGAAATCTCAGCAAACATTTTTTCAATCAATCTTGATGATACTTTCAGTTATTGATCAGTACACAATTCCCACTTGGCTCACATAATTTCGTACTTCTAGGTAAAACCGTTCGTTTGCAGGAACCGTTTTCATTTTTAGGTTTCACTCTGTTTTCTCCTATACGGATACATGTATTTGGAACTCTAAATCAAACACCATTTGGGCTACGTCTTTGAAACTTGACACAATGACGCAGTTTCAAGTTCTATCTCTATGGTTTGTTTGCTGTTGATGTAGCCCTAAGCAGAGACTGGCGAAAATCACTTTCCTGGAGATGGGTTGCCAAGCTTCCAAAAAACTACGATTGGCCTGAAATCTCAGCAAACATTTTTTCACCCAATCTTGATGATACTTTCAGGTAATGATCAGTACACCAATCCCACTAGGCTCTCCAAATTTCGTTCTTCTAGGTTAAACCGTTCGATTGCAGTAACCATTTTCATTTTTAGGTTTCACTCTGTTTTCTCCTATACGGATACCAGTTATTTTGAACTCTAATCAAACACGGTTTGTGCTAGCTCTTGAAACTTGACACAATAAAGCAGTTTCAAGTTCTATCTCTATGGTTTGTTTGCTGTTGATGTAGCCCTAAGCAGAGACTGGCGAAAATCACTTTCCTTAAGAGGGTTTGCCAACCTTCCAAAAACTACGATGGCCTGAAATCTCAGGAAACATTTTTTCACCCAATCTTGATGATACTTTAAGGTAATGATCAATACACCAATTCCACTTGGCTCACCAAATTTCGTTCTTCTAGGTTTAACCGTTCGTTTGCAGTCACCGTTTTCATTTTTAGGTTTCACTCTATTTTCTTCTATACATATACATGTATTTGGAACTCTAAATCAAACACGGTTAATGCTAGATCTTTCAAACTTGACACAATAAAGAAATTTCAAGTTCTATCTCTATGGTTTGTTTGCTGTTGATGTAGCCCTAAGCAGAGACTGGCGAAAATCACTTTCCAGAAGAAGGGTGGCCAAGCTTCCAAAAAGTACAATTGGCCTGAAATCTCAGGAAACATTTTTTTACCCAATCTTGATGATACTTTCAGGTAATGATCAGTACACCAATTTCACTTTGCTCACCAAATTTCGTTCTTCTAGGTTAAACCGTTTGTTTGCAGTAAACGTTTTCATTTTTAGGTTTCACTCTCTTTTCTCCTATACATATTGATGTATTTGGAACTCTAAATCAAACACGGTTTGTGCTAGCTCTTTGAACTTGACACAATAAAGCAGTTTCAAGTTGTATCATTATGGTTTGTTTGCTGTTGATATAGCCCTAAGAAGAGACTGGCGAAAATCACTATCCTGGAGAGGGTTTGCCAAGCTTGCAAAAAACTACGATTGGCCTGAAATCTCAGCAAACATTTTTTCACCCAATCTTGATGATACTTTCAGGTAATGATCAGTACACCAATCCCACTAGGCTCTCCAAATTTCGTTCTTCTAGGTTAAACCGTTCGTTTGCAGTAACCGTTTTCATTTTTAGGTT
Organism: Ictidomys tridecemlineatus; assembly: GCF_052094955.1. NCBI lineage: Eukaryota > Metazoa > Chordata > Mammalia > Rodentia > Sciuridae > Ictidomys > Ictidomys tridecemlineatus. The sequence goes on from NC_135483.1 coordinate 85,139,344, forward strand.
TCACTCTCTTTTCTTCTATACATATACATGTATTTGGAATTTTAAATCAAACACGGATTGTGTTAGCTCTTTGAAACTTGATACAATAAATTAGTTTCAAGTTCTATCTCTGTGGTTTGTTTGCTGTTGATGTAGCCCTAAGCAGAGACTGGCGAGAATCACTTTCCTGGAGAGGGGTGGCCAAGCTTCCAAAAAACTATGATTGCCTGAAATCTCAGCAAACATTTTTTCACCCAATCGTGATGATACTTTCAGGTAATGATCAGTAAACCAATCCCACTTGGCTCACTAAATTTTGTTCTTCTAGGTTAAACCGTTCGTTTGCAGTAAACGTTTTCATTTATAGGTTTCACTCTGTTTTCTGCTACACAACTACATGTATTTGAAACTCTAAATCAAACACGGTTTGTGCTAGCTCTTTGAAACTTGACACAATCAAGCAGTTTCAAGTTCTATCTCTATGGTTTGTTTGCTGTTGATGTAGCCTAAGCAGAGACTGGCGAAAATCACTCCCCTGGAGAGGGGTTGCCAAGCTTCCAAAAAGTACAAATTGCCTGAAATCTCAGCAAACATTTTTTCACCCAATCTTGATGATACTTTCAGGTACTTATCAGTACACCAACCCAATTGGCCTACCAAATTTCGTACTTCTAGGTTAAACCGTTCGTTTGCAGTAACCGTTTTTATTTTTAGGTTTCACTCTGTTTTCTCCTATATGGATACATGTATTTGGAACTCTAAATCAAACACGGTTTGTGCTAGCTCTTTTAAACTTGACACAATAAAGCAGTTTCAAGTTCTATCTCTATGGTTTGTTTGCTGTTGATGTAGCCCTAAGCAGAGACTGGCGAAAATCACTTTCCAGGAGATGGGTTGCCAAGCTTCCAAAAAACTACGATTGGCCTGAAATCTCAGGAAACATTTTTTCACCCAATCTTGATGATACTTTCAGGTAATGATCAGTACACCAATCCCACTAGGCTCTCCAAATTTCGTTCTTCTAGGTTAAACCGTTCGTTTGCAGTAACCGTTTTCATTTTTAGGTTTCACTCTCTTTTCTCCTATACTTATACATGTATTTGGAACTCTAAATCAAACACGGTTTGTGCTAGCTCTTTGAAACTTGACACAATAAAGCAGTTTCAAGTTCTATCTCTATGGTTTGTTTGCTGTTGATGTAGCCCTAAGCAGAGACTGGCGAATATCACTTCCTGGAGAGGGGTTGCCAAGCTTCCAAAAAACTAAGATTGGCCTGAAATCTCAGCAAACATTTTTTCACTCAATCTTGATGATACTTTCAGTTATTGATCAGTACACAATTCCCACTTGGCTCACATAATTTCGTACTTCTAGGTAAAACCGTTCGTTTGCAGGAACCGTTTTCATTTTTAGGTTTCACTCTGTTTTCTCCTATACGGATACATGTATTTGGAACTCTAAATCAAACACCATTTGGGCTAGGTCTTTGAAACTTGACGCAATGACGCAGTTTCAAGTTCTATCTCTATGGTTTGTTTGCTGTTGATGTAGGCCTAAGCAGAGACTGGCGAAAATCACTTTCCTGTAGAGGGGTTGCCAACCTTCCAAAAATCTACAATTGGCCTGAATTCTAAGAAAACATTTTTTCACCCAATCTTGATGATACTTACAGGTAATGATCAGTACAAAAATCCCACTTGGATCACCAAATTTCGTTCTTCTAGGTTAAACCGTTCGTTTGCAGTAACCGATTTCATTTTTAGGTTTCACTCTCTTTTCTCCTATACCCATGCATTTATTTTTAACTCTAAATCAAACACGGTTTGTGATAGCTCTTTGAAACTTGACACAATAAAGCAGTTTCACGTTCTCTCTCTATGGTTTGTTTGCTGTTGATGTAGCCCTAAGCAGAGACTGGAGAAAATCACTTTTCTGGAGAGGGGTTTCTAAGCTTCCAAAAAACTATGATTAGCCTGAAATCTCAGCAAACATTTTTTCACCCAATGTTGATGATACTTTCAGGTAATGATCAGTACACCAATCCCACTTAGTTCACCAAATTTCGTTTTTCTAGGTTAAACCGTTCGTTTGCAGTAACCGTTTTCATTTTTAGGTTTTACTCTGTTTTCTCCTATACCCATACATGTATTTAGAACTCTAAATCAAACACGGTTTGTGCTAGCTCTTTGAAACTTGACAGAATAAAGCAGTTTCAAGTTTTATCTCTATGGTTTGTTTGCTGTTGATGTAGCCCTAAGCAGAGACTGGCGAAAATCACTTATTTGGAGAGGGGTTGCCAAACTTCCATAAAACTACGATTTGCCTGAAATCTAAGCAAACATTTTTTCACCCAATCTTGATGATACTTTCAGGTAATGATCAGTACACCAATCCCACTTGGCTCACCAAATTTCGTTCCCTCTAGGTTAAACCGTTCGTTTGCAGTAACCGTTTTCATTTTTAGGTTTCACTCTGTTTTCTCCTATGCGGATACATGTATTTGGAACTCTAAATCAAACACGGTTGGTGCTAGCTCTTTGAAAGTGACACAATAAAGCAGTGTCAAGTTCTATCTCTATGGTTTGTTTGCTGTTGATGTAGCCCTAAGCAGAGACTGGCGAAAATCACTTTCCTGGAGAGGGGTTGCCAAGCTTCCAAAAAATTATGATTGCCCTGAAATCTCAGGAAACATTTTTTCACCCTATCTTGATGATACTTTCAGGTAATGATCAGTACACCAATCCCACTTGGCTCACCAAATTTCGTTCTTCTAGGTTGAACCGTTCGTTTGCAGTAACCGTTTTCATTTTTAGGTTTCACTCTCTTTTCTCCTATACGGATACATGTATTTGGAACTCTAAATCAAATACGGTTTGTGCTAGCTCTTTGAAACTTGACACAATCAAGCAGTTTCAAGTTCTATCTCTCTGGTTTGTTTGCTGTTGATGTAGCCCTAAGGAGACTGGAGAGAATCACTTTCCTGTAGAGGGGTTGCCAAGCTTCCATAAAACTACGATTTGCCTGAAATCTCAGCAAACATTTTTTCACCCAATATTGATTATACTTTCAGGTAATGATCAGTACACCAATCCCACTTGGCCTACCAAATTTCATACTTCTAGGTTAAACCGTTCGTTTGCAGTAACCATTTTTATTTTTAGGTTTCACTCTGTTTTCTCCTATATGGATACATGTATTTGGAACTCTAAATCAAACCCGGTTTTTGCTAGCTCTTTGAAACTTGACACAATAAAGCAGTTTCAAGTTCTATCTCTATGGTTTGTTTGCTGTTGATGTAGCCCTAAGCAGAGACTGGCGAAAATCACTTTCCTGAAGAGGGGTTGCCAAGCTCCCAAAAAACTTCGATTGGCCTGAAATCTCAGGAAACATTTTTCACCCAATCTTGATGATACTTTCAGGTAATGATCAGTACACCAATCCCACTTGGCTCACCAAATTTCGTTCTTCTAGGTTAAACCGTTCGTTTACACTAAAGTTTTTCATTTTTAGGTTTCACTCTCTTTTCTCCTATACGGATACATGTATTTGGAACTCTAAATCAAACACGGTTTGTGCTAGCTCTTTGAAACTTGACACAATAAAGCAGTATCAAGTTCTCTCTCTATGGTTTGTTTGCTGTTGATGTAGCCCTAAGCAGAGACTGGCGAAAATCACTCCCCTGGAGAGTGGTTGCCAAGCTTACAAAAAACCACGTTTGGCCTGAAATCTCTGGAAACATTTTTTCACCCAATCTTGATGATACTTTCAGGTAATGATCAGTACACAAATTCCACTTGGCTCACCAAATTTCGTTCTTCTAGGTTAAACCGTTCGTTTGCTGTAACCGTTTTCACTTTTAGGTTTCACTCTGTTTTCTGCTATACGGATACATGTATTTGGAACTGTAATTCAAACATGGTTTGTGCTAGCTCTTTGAAACTTGACAGAATAAAGCAGTTTCAAGTTCTAACTCTATGGTTTGTTTGCTGTTGATGTAGCCCTAAGCAGAGACTGGCGAAAATCACTTTCCTGGAGAGGGGTTGCCAAGCTTCCAAAAAACAACGATTGGCCTGAAATCTCAGGAAACATTTTTTCACCCAATCTAGATGATACTTTCAGGTAATAATCAGTACACCAATCTTACATGGCTCACCAAATTTCGTTTTTTTTGGTTAAACCCTTCGTTTGCAGTAAACATTTTTATTTTTAGGTTTCACTCTGTTTTCTTCTATACAGATACATGTATTTGGAACTCTAAATCAAACACTGTTTGTGCTAGCTCTTTGAAACTTGACACAATAAAGCAGTTTCAAGTTCTATCTCTATAGTTTGTTTGCTGTTGGTGTAGCCCTAAGCAGAGACTGGCGAAATACACTTTCCTGGAGAGGGGTTGCCAAGCTTCCAAAAAACTATGATTGGCCTGAAATCTCAGGAAAAATTTTTTCACCCAATCTTGATGATACTCTCAGGTAATGATCAGGACACCAATCCCACTGGCTTACCAAATTTGGTTTTTTTAGTTTAAAACTTTCGTTTGCAGTAACCGTTTTCATTTTTAGGTTTCACTCTGTTTTCTGCAATACGGACACATGTATTTGAAACTGTAAATCAAACATGGTTTGTGCTAGCTCTGTGAAACTTGACAGAATAAAGAAGTTTCAAGTTCTATCTCTATGGTTTGTTTGCTGTTGATGTAGCCCTAAGCAGAGACTGGCGAAAATCCCTTTCCTGGAGAACGGTTGCCAAGCTTCCAAAAAACTAAGATTAGCCTGAAATCTCAGGAATCATTTTTTCACCCAATCTTGATGATACTTTCAGGCAATGATCAGTACACCAATTCCACTTGGCTCACCAAATTTCGTTCTTCTAGGTTAAAGCGTTCGTTTGCAGTAACCGTTTTCATTTTTAGGTTTCACTCTGTTTTCTGCTATACGGATACATGTATTTGAAACTGTAAATCAAACATGGTTTGTGCTAGCTCTGTGAAACTTGACAGAATAAAGCAGTTTCAAGTTCTATCTCTATGGTTTGTTTGCTGTTAATGTAGCCCTAAGCAGAGACTGGCGAAAATCACTTTTTTGGAGAGGGGTTGCCAAGCTTCCAAAAAACTAAGATTGGCCTGAAATCTCAGGAAACATTTTTTCACCCAATCTTGATGATACTTTCAAGCAATGATCAGTACACCAATCCCACTTGGCTCACCAAATTTCGTTCTTCTAGATTAAACCGTTCTTTTGCAGTAACCGTTTTCATTTTTAGGTTTCACTCTGTTTTCTCCTATACGGATACACGCATTTGAAACTCTAAATCAAACACGGTAAGTGCTAGCTCTTTGAAACTTGACAGAATAAAGCAGTATAAAGTTCTATCTCTATGGTTTGTTTGCTGTTGATGTAGCCCTAAGCAAAGACTTGCGAAAATCACTTTCCTGGAGAGGGGTTGCCAAGCTTCCAAAAAACTACGATTGGCCTGAAATCTCAGGAAACATTTTTTCACCCAATCTTGATGATACTCTCAGGTAATGATCAGTACACCAATCCCACTTGGCTCATCAAATTTTTTTTTTTTAGGTTAAACCGTTCATTTGCAGTAACCGTTTTCATTTTTAGTTTTCACTCTGTTTTCTTATATAAGGATACATGTATTTGGAACTGTAAATCAAACACATTCTTTGCTAGCTCTTTGAAACTTGACACAATAAAGCAGTTTCAAGTTCTATCTCTATGGTTTGTTTTCTGTTGATGTAGCCCTAAGCAGAGACTAGCGAAAATCACTTTCCTAGAGAGGGGTTGCCAAATTTCCAAAAAACTACGATTGGCCTGAAATCTCAGGAAACATTTTTTCACCCAATCTTGATGATACTCTCAGGTAATGATCAGTACACCAATCTCACTTGGCTCACCAAATTTCGTTCTATTTGGTTAAACCGTTCCTTTGCAGTAAACGTTTTCATTTTCAGGTTTCACTCTGTTTTCTCCTATACAGATACATGTATTTGGAACACTAAATCGAACACGGTTTGTGCTATCTCTTTGAAACTTTATACAATAAAGCAGTTTCAAGTTCTATCTCTATGGTTTGTTTGCTGTTGATGTAGCTCTAAGCAGAGACAGGCGAAAATCACTTTCTTGGAGAGGGGTTGCCAAGCTTCCAAAAAACTACGATTGCCCTGAAATCTCAGGAAACATTTTTTCACCCAATCTTGATGATACTTTCAGGTAATGATCAGTACATCAATCGCACTTGGCTCACCAAATTTCGTTCTTCTAGGTTAAACCGTTCGTTTGCAGTGACCGTTTTAATTTTTAGGTTTCACTCTGTTTTCTGATATACAAATAAATGTATTTGAAACTCTAAATCAAACACGGTTTTTGATAGCTCTTTGAAACTTGACACTACAAAGCAGTTTCAAGTTCTATCTTTATGCTTTTTTGCTGTTGATGTAGCCCTAAGCAGAGACTGGCAAAAATCACTTTCCTGAAGAGGGGTTTCCAAGCTTCCAAAAAACTACGATTGGCCTGAAATCTCAGGAAACATTTTTTCACCCAATCTTGATGATACTCTTAGGTAATGATCAGTACACTAATCCCACTTGGGTCACCAAATTTCCTTTTTTTACTTTAAACCGTTCGTTTGCAGTAACCGTTTTCATTTTGAGGTTTCACTTTGTTTTCTCCTATAAGGATACATGTATTTGGAACTCTAAATCAAACACGGTTTGTACTAGCTCTTTGAAAATTGACACAATAAAGCAGTTTCAAGTTCTATCTCTATGGTTTGTTTGCTGTTGATGTAGCCCTAAGCAGAGACTGGCGAAAATCACTTTCCTGGAGAGGGGTTGCCAAGCTTCCAAAAAACTACGAGTGGCCTGAAATCTCAGCAAACATTTTTTCACGCAATCTTGATGATACCTTCAGGTAATGATCAGTATACCAATCCCACTTGGCTCACCAAATTTCGTTCTTCTAGGTTAAACCATTCTTATGCAGTAACCGTTTTCATTTTTAGGTTTCACTCTGTTTTCTCCTATACGGATATATGTTTTTGAAACTCTAAATCAAACACTGTTTGAGCTAGCTCTTTGAAACTTGACACAATAAAGCAGTTTCAAGTTCTGTCTCTATGGTTTGTTTGCTGTTGATGTAGCCCTAAGTAGAGACTGGCGAAAATCACTTTCCTGGAGAGGGGTTGCCAAGCTACCAAAAAACTACGATTGGCCTGAAATCTTAGGAAACATTTTTTCACCGAATCTTGATGATACCTTCAGGTAATGATCAGTACACCAATCCAACTTGGCTCAAAAATTTCGTTCTTCTAGGTAAAACCGTTCATTTGCAGTAACCGTTTTCATTTTTGGGTTTCACTCTCTTTTCTCCTATATGGATATATGTATTTGGAACTCTAAATCAAACACGGTTTGTGCTAGCTCTTTGTAACTTGACACAATAACGCAGTTTCAAGTTCTATCTCTATGGTTTGTTTGCTGTTGATGTAGCCTTAAGCAGAGACTGGCGAAAATCACTTTCCTGGAGAGGTGTAGCCAAGCTTCCAAAAAACTACGATTGGCCTGAAAGCTCAGCAAATATTTTTTCACCCAATCTTGATTGTTCTTTCAGTTAATGTTCAGTACACCAATCCCACTTGGCTCACCAAATTTTGTTCTTCTAGGTTAAGCAGTTTGTTTGCAGTAAACTTTTTCATTTTTAGGTTTCACTCTGTTTTCTCCTATACGGATACATGTATTTGGAACTCTAAATCAAACACGGTTTGTGATAGCTCTTTGAAAGTTGACACAATAAAGCAGTTTCAAGTTCTATCTCAATGGTTTGTTTGCTGTTAATGCAGCCGAAAGCAGAGACTGGCGAAAATCACTTTCCTGGAGAGAAGTTGCCAAGCTTCCAAAAAACTACGATTGGCCTGAAATCTCAGGAAAGATTTTTTCACCCAATCTTGATGGTACTTTCAGTTAATGATCAGTACACCAATCCCACTTGGCTCCCCAAATTTAGTTCTTCTAGGTTAAACCTTTCGTTTGCATTAACCGTTTTCATTTGTAGGTTTCACTCTGTTTTCTCCTATGCGGATACATGTATTTAGAACTCTAAATAAAACACGGTATTTGCTAGCTCTTTGAAACTTGACACAATAAAGCAGTTTCAAGTTCTATCTCTATGGTTTGTTTGCTGTTGATGTAGCCCTAAGCAGAGACAGGCGAAAATCACTTTCGTGGAGAGGGGTTGCCAAGCTTCCAAAAAACTACGATTGGCCTGAAAACTCAGGAAACATTTTTTCACCCAATCTTGATGATACTTTCAGGTAATGATCAGTACACCAATCCCACTTGGCTCACCAAATTTCGTTTTTCTATGTTAAACCGTTCGTTTGCAGTAACCGTTTTCATTTTAGGTTTCACTGTGTTTTCTGCTATACGGATACATGTATTTGAAACTCTAAATCAAACACGGTTTGTGCTAGCTCTTTTAAACTTGACAGAATAAAGCAGTTTCAAGGTCAATCTCTATGGTTTGTTTGATGTTGATGTAGCCCTAAGCAGAGACTGGCGAAAATCACTTTCCTGGAGAGGGGTTGCCAAGCTTCCAAAAAACTACGATTGGCCTGAAATCTCAGGAAACATTTTTTCACCCAATCTTGATGATCCTTTCAGGTAATGATCAGTACATCAATCGCACTTGGCTCACCAAATTTCATTCTTCTAGGTTAAACCGTTCGTTTGAAGTAACCGTTTTCATTTTTAGGTTTCACTATGTTTTCTGCTATACGGATACATGTATTTCAAACTCTAAATTAAACACGGTTTGTGCTAGGTCTTTGAAACTTGACACAATAAAGCAGTTTCAAGTTCTATCTCTATGGTTTGTTTGCTGTTGATGTAGCCCTAAGCAGAGACTGGCGAAAATCACCTTTCCTGGAGATGGGTTGCCAAGCTTCCAAAAACTATGATTGGCCTGAAATCTCCAGAAACATTTTTTCAACCAATCTTGATGATACTTTTTAGGTAATGATCAGTACACCAATACCACTTGGCTCACCAAATTTCCTTCTTCTAGGTTAAACCGTTCGTTTGCAGTATCCGCTTTCATTTTTAGGTTTCACTCTGTTTTCTGCTATACGGATACATGTATTTGAAACTCTAAATCAAACACGGTTTGTGCTAGCTCTTTGAAACTTGACACAATAAAGCAGTTTCAAGAACTATCTCTATGGTTTGTTTGCTGTTGATGTAGCCCTAAGCAGAGACTGGCGAAAATCACTTTCCTGGGGAGGGGTTGCCAAACTTCCAAAATCTACGATTGGACTGAAATGTCAAGAATCATTTTTTCACCCAATCTTGATGATACTTTCAGGTAATGTTCAGTTCACCAATCCCACTTGGCTCACCAAATTTCGTTCTTCTAGGTTAAACCGTTCGTTTGCAGTATCCGTTTTCATTTTTAGGTTTCACTCTGTTTTCTGCTATACAAATACATGTATTTGAAACTCTAAATCAAACACGGTTTGTGCTAGGTCCTTTGAAACTTGACACAATAAAGCAGTTTCAAGTTCTATCTCTATGGTTTGTTTGCTGTTGATGTAGCCCTAAGCAGAGATTGGCGAAAATCACTTTCCTGGAGAGGGGTTGCCAAGCTTCCAGAAAACTAAGAGTTGCCTGAAATCTCAGGAAACACTTTTTCACCCAATCTTGATGATACTTTCAGGGAATGATCAGTACACCAATCCCACTTGGCTCACCAAATTTTGTTCTTCTAGGTTAAACCGTTCGTTTGCAGTAACCGTTTTCATTTTTAGGTTTCACTCTGTTTTCTGCTCTACGGATACATGTATTTGGAACTCTAAATCAAACATGGTTTGTGCTAGCTTTTTAAAACTTGATAAAATAAAGCAGTTTCAAGTTCTATCTCTATGGTTTGTTTGCTGTTGATGTAGCCCTAAGCAGAGACTGGCGAAAACCACTTTGATGGAAAGGGGTTGTCAAGCTTCCAAAAAACTACGAGTTGCCTGAAATCTCAGCAAACATTTTTTCACCCAATCTTGATGATACTTTCAGGTAATGATCAGTACACCAATCCCACTTTGCCTACCAAATTTCGTTCTTCTAGGTTAAACCGTTCGTTTGCAGTAACCGTTTTCATTTTTTGGTTTCACTCTGTTTTCTCCTATAGGGATACATGTATTTGGAACTCTAAATCAAACACTGTTTGTGCTAGCTCCTTGAAACTTGACACAATAAAGCAGTTTCAAGTTCATTCTCAATGGTTTGTTTGCTGTTGTTGTAGCCCTAAGCAGAGACTGGCGAAAATCACTTTGATGGAAAGGGGTTGCCAAGCTTTCAAAAAAACTACGAGTTGCCTGAAATCTCAGCAAACATTTTTTCACCCAATCTTGATGATACTTTCAGGTTATGATCAGTACACCAATCCCATTGGTTCAACAAATTTCGTTCTTCTAGGTTAAAACGTTCATTTGCAGTAATCGTTTTCATTTTTAGGTTTCACTCTGTTTTCTCCTATATAAATACACGTATTTGGAACTCTAAATCAAACAGGGTCTGTGCTAGCTCTTTGAAACTTGACAGAATAAAGCAGTTTCAAGTTCTCTCTCTATGGTTTGTGTGCTGTTGATGTAGCCCTAAGCAGAGACTGGCGAAAATCACTTTCCTGGAGAGGGGTTGCCAAGCTTTAAAAAACTACGATTGGCCTGAAAACTCAGGAAACATTTTTTCACCCAATCTTGATGATACTTTCTTGTAATGATCAGTACACCAATCCCACTTGGCTCACCAAATTTCGTTCTTCTATGTTAAACCGTTCGTTTGCAGTAACCGTTTTCATTTTTAGGTTTCACTCTGTTTTCTGCTATATGGATACATGTATTTGAAACTCTAAATCAAACACGGTTTGTGCTAGCTCTTTTAAACTTGACAGAATAAAGCAGTTTCAAGGTCTATCTCTATGGTTTGTTTGCTGTTGATGTACCCGTAAGCAGAGACTGGCGAAAATCACTTTCCTGAAGAGGGGTTGCCAAACTTGCAAAAAACTACAATTGGCCTGAAATCTCAGGAAATATTTTTTCACCCAATCTTGATGATACTTTCAGGTAATGATCAGTACACCAATCCCATTGGCTCACCAAATTTCGTTCTTCTAGGTTAAACCGTTCGTTTGCAGTAACCGTTTTCATTTTTAGGTTTCACTCTGTTTTCTGCTACACGGATACATGCATTTGAAACTCTAAATCAAACACGGTTTGTGCTAGCTCTTTCAAACTAGACACAATAAAGAAGTTACAAGTTCTATCTCTATGTTTTGTTTTCTGTTGATGTAGTCCTTAGCAGAGACTGGCGAAAATCACTTACCTGGAGAGGGGTTGCCAAGCTTCCAAAAAACTATGATAGGCCTGAAATCTCAAGAAACATTTTTTCACCCAATCTTGATGGTTCTTTCAGTTAATGATCAGTACACCAATCCCACTTGGCTCTCCAAATTTTGTTCTTCTAGGTTAAACCGTTCGTTTGCAGTAAAGGTTTTTATTTTTAGGTTTCACTCTGTTTTCATGTATTTGGAACTCTAAATCAAACACGGTTTGTGGTAGCTCTTTGAAACTTGACAGAATAAAGCAGTTTCAAGTTCTTTCTCTATGGTTTGTTTGCTGTTGATGTAGCCCTAAGCAGAGAATGGCGAAAATCACTTTCCTGGAGAGGGTTAGCCAAGCTTCCAAAAAACTACGATTGGCCTGAAATCTCAGCAAACATTTTTTCACCAAATCTTGATGATACTTTCAGGTAATGATCAGTACACCAATCCCACTTGGCTCACAAAATTTCGTCCTTTTAGATTAAACCGTTCGTTTACAGTATCCTTTTTATTTTAGGTTTCACTCTGTTTTCTCCTATACGGATACATGTATTTGGAATTCTAAATCAAACACGGTTTGGGCTAGCTCTTTGAAACTTGTCACAATAAAGCAGTTTCAAGTTCTATCTCTATGGTTTGTTTGCTGTTGATGTAGCCCTAAGCAGAGACTGGCGAAAATCACTTTCCTTAAAAGGTTTTGCCAAGCTTCCAAAAAAGTACGATTTTTCTGAAATCCCAGCAAACATTTTTTCACCCAATCCTGATGATACTTTCAGGTAATGAACAGTCCACCAATCCAACTTGGCTCACCAAATTTCGTTTTTCTAGGTTAAACCGTTCATTTGCAGTAACCGTTTTCATTTTTAGGTTTCTCTCTGTTTTCTCCTATACAGATACATGTATTTGGAACTCTAAATAAAACACGGTTTGTGCTACCTTTTGAAACTAGACACAATAAAGCAGTTTTAAGTTCTGTCTCTATGGTTTGTTTGCTGTTGATGTAGCCCTAAGCAGAGACTGGCGAAAATCACTTTCCTGGAGAGGGGTAGCCAAGATTCCAAAACACTACGATTAGCCTGAAATCTTAGGAAACATTTTTTCACCCAATCTTCATGATACTTCCAGGTAATGATCAGTACACCAATCCCACTTGGCTCACCAAATTTTGTTCTTCTAGGTTAAACCGTTCGTTTGCAGTAAACATTTTCATTTTTAGGTTTCACTCTGTTTTCTCCTATACAGATACATGTATTTGGAACTCTAAATCAAACACGGTTTGTGATAGCTCTTTGAAAGTTGACACAATAAAGCAGTTTCAAGTTCTATCTCAATGGTTCGTTTGCTGTTGATGCAGCCGAAAGCAGAGACTGGCGAAAATCACTTTCCTGGAGAGAAGTTGCCAAGCTTCCAAAAAACTACGATTGGCCTGAAATCTCAGGAAAGATTTTTTCACCCAATCTTGATGGAACTTTCAGTTAATGATCAGTACACCAATCCCACTTGGCTCCCCAAATTTTGTTCTTCTAGGTTAAACCATTCGATTGCAGTAACCGTTTTCATTTTTAGGTTTCACTCTGTTTTCTCCTATGCGGATACATGTATTTAGAACTCTACATAAAACACGGTTTTTGCTAGCTCTTTGAAACTTGACACAATAAAGCAGTTTCAAGTTCTATCTCTATGGTTTGTTTGCTGTTGATGTAGCCCTAAGCAGAGACAGGCGAAAATCACTTTCCTGGAGAGGGGTTGCCAAGCTTCCAAAAAACTACGATTGGCCTGAAAACTCAGGAAACATTTTTTCACCCAATCTTGATGATACTTTCAGGTAATGATCAGTACACCAATCCCACTTGGCTCACCAAATTTCGTTTTTCTATGTTAAACCGTTCGTTTGCAGTAACCGTTTTCATTTTTAGGTTTCACTGTGTTTTCTGCTATACGGATACATGTATTTGAAACTCTAAATCAAACACGGTTTGTGCTAGCTCTTTTAAACTTGACAGAATAAAGCAGTTTCAAGGTCAATCTCTATGGTTTGTTTGCTGTTGATGTAGCCCTAAGCAGAGACTGGCGAAAATCACTTTCCTGGAGAGGGGTTGCCAAGCTTCCAAAAAACTACGATTGGCCTGAAATCTCAGGAAACATTTTTTCACCCAATCTTGATGATCCTTTCAGGTAATGATCAGTACACCAATCCCACTTGGCTCACCTAATTTCTTTCTTCTAGGTTAAACCGTTCGTTTGCAGTAACCGTTTTCATTTTTAGGTTTCATTCTGTTTTCTCCTATACGCATACATGTATTTGGTACTCAAAATCAAACACGGTTTTTGCTACATTTTGAAAATTGACACAATAAAGCAGTTTTAAATTCTGTCTCTATGGTTTGTTTGCTGTCGATGTTGCCCTAAGCAGAGACTGGCGAATTTCACTCACCTGGAGAGGGGTTGCCAAGCTTCCATAAAGTACGAATTTCCTGAAATCTCAGCAATCATTTTTTCACCCAATCTTGATGATACATTCAGGTAATGATCAGTACACCAATCCCACTTGGCTCACCAAATTTCATTTTTCTAGGTTAAACCTTTCGTTTGCAGTAACCGTTTTCATTTGTAGGTTTCACTCTGTATTCTTCTATACGGATACATGTATTTGGAACACTAAATCAAACACGGTTTGTGCTAGCTCTTTGAAACTTGACACAATAAAGCAGTTTCAAGTTCTATCTTATGGTTTGTTTGCTGTTGATGTAGCCCTAAGAAGAGACTGGCGAAAATCACTTTCCTGGAGAGGGGTTGCCAAGCTTCCAAAAAACTACGATTGGCCTGAAATCTCCGGAAACATTTTTTCACCCAATCTTGATGATACTTTCAGGTAATGATCAGTACTCCAATACCACTTGGCTCACCAAATTTCCTTCTTCTAGATTAAACCGTTCGTTTGCAGTAACCGTTTTCATTTTTAGGTTTCACTCTGTTTTCTGCTATACGGATACATGTATTTGAAACTCTAAATCAAACACGGTTTGTGCTAGCTCTTTGAAACTTGACACAATAAAGCAGTTTCAAGTTCTATCTCTATGGTTTGTTTGCTGTTGATGTACCCCTAAGCAGAGACTGGCGAAAATCACTTTCCTGGAGAGGGGTTGCCAACCTTCCAAAAAACTATGATTGGCCTGAAATGTCAGGAATCATTTTTTCACCCAATCTTGATGATACTTTCAGGTAATGATCAGTACACCAATCCCACTTGGCTCACCAAATTTCGTTCTTCTAGGTTACACCGTTCGTTTGCAGTAACCGTTTTCAATTTTAAATTTCACTCTGTTTTCTTCTATACGGATACATATATTTGGAACACTAAATCAAACACGGTTTGTGCTAGCTCTTTGAAACTTGACACAATAAAGCAGTTTCAAGTTCTGTCTCTATGGTTTGTTTGCTGTTGATGTAGCCCTAAGCAGAGAGTGGCGAAAATCACTTTCCTGGAGAGGGGTTGCCAAGCTTCCAAAAAACTACGATTGGCCTGAAATCTCAGGAAATATTTTTTCACCCAATCTTGATGATACTGTCAGGTAATGATCAGTACACCAATCTCACTTGGCTCACCAAATTTCGTTCTTCTAGGTTAAACCGTTCGTTTGCAGTAACCATTTTCATTTTTAGGTTTCACTCTGTTTTCTACTATACGGATACATGTATTTGGAACACTAAATCAAACACGGTTTATGCTAGCTCTTTGAAACTTGACACAATAAATCAGTTTCAAGTTCTATCTCTATGGTTTGCTTGCTGTTGATGTAGCCATAAGCAGACACTGGCGAAAATCACTTTCCTGGAGAGGGGTTGCCAACCTTCCAAAAAAACTAGGATTGGCTGAAATCTTCGGAAACATTTTTTAACCCAATCTTGATGATACTTTCAGGTAATGATCAGTACACCAATCCCACTTGGCTCACCAAATTTCGTTCTTCTAGGTTACACCGTTCGTTTGCAGTAACCGTTTTCATTTTTAGGTTTCACTCTGTTTTCTGCTATACAAATACATGTATTTGAAACTCTAAATCAAACACGGTTTGTGCTAGCTCTTTGAAACTTGACACAATAAAGCAGTTTCAAGTTCTAACTCTATGGTTTGTTTGCTGTTGATGTAGCCCTAAGCAGAGACTGGCGAAAATCACTTTCCTGGAGAGGGGTTGCCAACCTTCCAAAAAACTATGATTGGCCTGAAATGTCAGGAATCATTTTTTCACCCAATCTTGATGATACTTTCAGGTAATGATCAGTACGCCAATCCCACTTGGCTCACCAAATTTCGTTCTTCTAGGTTAAACCGTTCGTTTGCAGTAACCGTTTTCATTTTGAAGTTTCACTCTGTTTTCTCCTATACGGTAACATGTATTTGGAACTCTAAATCAAACACGGTTTGTGCTAGCTCTTTGAAACTTGACACAATAAAGCAGTTTCACGTTCTATCTCTATGGTTTGTTTGCTGTTGATGTAGGCCTAAGCAGAGACTGGTGAAAATCACTTTCCTGGAGAGGGGTTGCCAAGCTTTCAAAAAACTACGATTGGCCTGAAATCTCAGGAATCATTTTTTCACCCAATCTTGATGATACTTTCAGGTAATGATCAGTACACCAATTTGACTTGGCTCACCAATTTTCGTTCTTCTAGGTTAAACCTTTTCGTTTGCAGTAACCGTTTTCAATTTTAAGTTTCACTCTGTTTTCTCCTATATGGATACATGTATTTGGAACTCTAAATCAAACACGGTTTTTGCTAGCTCTTTGAACCTTGATATAATAAAGCAGTTTCAAGTTCTATCCCTATGGTTTGTTTGCTGTTGATGTAGCCCTAAGCAGAGACTGGCGAAAATCACTTTGCTGGAGAGGGGTTTCAAGCATCCAAAAAACTACGATTGGCCTGAAATCTCAGGAAACATTTTTTCACCGAGTCTTGATGATATTTTCACGTAATGATCAGTACACCAATCCCGCTTGGCTCACCAAATTTCGTTCTTCTAGGTTAAACCGTTCGTTTGCAGTATCCGTTTTCATTTTTAGGTTTCACTCTGTTTTCTGCTATACAAATACATGTATTTGAAACTCTAAATCAAACACGGTTTGTGCTAGCTCTTTGAAACTTGACACAATAAAGCAGTTTCAAGTTCTATCTCTATGGTTTATTTGCTGTTGTTGTAGCCCTAAGCAGAGACTGGCAAAAATTACTTTCCTGGAGAGGGGTTGCCAAGCTTCCAAAAAACTACGATTTGCCTGAAATCTCCGGAAACATTTTTTCACCAAATCTTGATGGTACTTTCAGGTAATGATCAGTACAACAATCCCACTTGGCTCACCAAATTTCGTTTTTCTAGGTTAAACTGTTCGTTTGCAGTATCCGTTTTCATTTTTATGTTTCACTCTGTTTTCTGCTATACAAATACATGTATTTGAAACTCTAAATCAAACATGGTTTGTGCTAGCTCTTTGAAACTTGACACAATAAAGCAGATTCAAGTTCTATCTCTATGGTTTGTTTCCTCTTGATGTAGCCCTAAGGAGAGACTGGCGAAAATCACTTTCCTAAAGAGGGGTTGCCAAGCTTCCAAAAAACTACGATTGGCCTGAAATCTCCAGAAACATTTTTTCACCCAATCTTGATGATACTTTCAGGTAATGATCAGTACACCAATACCACTTGGCTCACCAAATTTCCTTCTTCTAGGTTAAACCGTTCGTTTGCAGTAACCGCTTTCATTTTTAGGTTTCACTCTGTTTTCTTCTATACGGATACATGTGTTTGAAACTCTAAATCAAACACGGTTTGTGCTAGCTCTTTGAAACTTGACACAATAAAGCAGTTTCAAGTTCTATCTCTATGGTTTGTTCGATGTTGATGTAGCCCTAAGCAGAGACTGGCGAAAATCACTTTCCTGGAGAGGGGTTGCCAACCTTCCAAAAAACTACGATTGGCCTGAAATGTCAGGAATCATTTTTTCACCCAATCTTGATGATACTTTCAGGTAATGATCAGTACACCAATCCCACTTGGGTCACCAAATTTCGTTCTTCTAGGGTAAACCGTTCGTTTGCAGTATCCGTTTTCATTTTTAGGTTTCACTCTGTTTTCTGCTATACAAATACATGTATTTGAAACTCTAAATCAAACACGGTTTGTGCTAGCTCTTTGAAACTTGACACAATAAAGCAGTTTCAAGTTCTATCTCTATGGTTTGTTTCCTGTTGATGTAGCCCTAAGCAGAGACACTCGAAAATCACTTTCCTGGAGAGGGGATGCCAAGCTTCCAAAAAACTACGATTGGTCTGAAATCTGCCGAAATTTTTTTTCACCCAATCTTGATGATACTTTCAGGTAATGATCAGTACTCCAATACCACTTGGCTCACCAAATTTACTTCTTCTAGGTTAAACCGTTCGTTTGCAGTAACCGTTTTCATTTTTAGGTTTCACTCTGTTTTCTGCTATATGGATACATGTATTTGAAACTCTAAATCAAACACGGTTTGTGCTAGCTCTTTGAAACTTGACACAATAAAGCAGTTTCAAGTTCTATCACTATGGTTTGTTTGCTCTTGATGTAGCCCTAAGGAGAGACTGGCGAAAATTACTTTCCTTGGGAGGGCTTGCCAAGCTTCCAAAAAACAACGATTGGCCTGAAATCTCCAGAAACATTTTTTCACCCATCTTGATGATACTTTCAGGTAATGATCCCTACACCAATCCCACTTGGCTCGCCAATTTTCGTTCTTCTAGGTTAAACCGTTCGTTTGCAGTAACCGTTTTCATTTTTAGGTTTCACTCTGTTTTCTGCTATACGGATACATGTATTTGAAACTCTAAATCAAACACGGTTTGTGCTAGCTTTTTGAAACTTGACACAATAAAGGAGTTTCAAGTTCTATCTCTATGGTTTGTTTGCTGTTGATGTAGCCCTAAGCAGAGACTGGCGAAAATCACTTTCCTTGAGAGGGGTTGCCAACCTTCCAAAAAACTATGATTGGCCTGAAATGTCAGGAATCATTTTTTCATCCAATCTTGATGATACTTTCTGGTAATGATCAGTACACCAATCCCACTTGGCTCACCAAATTTCGTTCTTCTAGGTTAAACCGTTCGTTTTCAGTAACCGTTTTCAATTTTAAGTTTCACTCTGTTTTCTCCTATACGGATACATGTATTTGGAACTCTAAATCAAACATGGTTTGTGCTAGCTCTTTGAAACTTGACACAATAAAGCAGTTTCAAGTTCTATCTCTATGGTTTGTTTGCTGTTGATGTAGCCCTAAGCAGAGACTGGCGAAAATCACTTACCTAGAAAGGGGTTGCCAAGCTTCTAAAAAACTACGATTGGCCTGAAATCTCAGCAAATATTTTTTCACCCAATCTTGATGATACTTTCAGGTAATGATCAGTACACCAATCCCACTTGGCTCACCAAATTTCCTTCTTCTAGGTTAAACCGTTCGTTTGCAGTAACCGTTTTCATTTTTAGGTTTCACTCTGTTTTCTGCTATACAAATCGATGTATTTGAAACTATAAATCAAACTAGGTTTGTGCTAGCTTTTTGAAACTTGACAGAATAAAGGAGTTTCAAGTTCTATCTCTATGGTTTGTTTGCTGTTGATGTAGCCCTAAGCAGAGACTTGCGAAAATCCCTTTCCTGGAGAGGGGTTGCCAAGCTTCCAAAAAACTACGATTGGCCTGAAATCTCAGGAAACATTTTTTCACCCTATCTTGATGATACTTTCAGGTAATGATCAGTACACCAATCCCACTTGGCTCACCAAATTTCGTTCTTCTAGGTTAAACCATTCGTTTGCAGTAACCGTTTTCATTTTTAGGTTTCACTCTGTTTTATCCTATACGGATACATGTATTTGTAACTCAAAATCAAACACGATTTGTGCTAGCTCTTTGAAACTTGACACAATAAAGCAGTTTCAAGTTCTATCTCCATGGTTTGTTTGCTGTTGATGTAGACCTAAGCAGAGACTGGCGAAAATCACTTTCCTGAAGAGGGGTTGCCAAGCTTCCAAAAAACTACGATTGGCCTGAAATCTCCGAAAACATTTTTTCACCCAATCTTGATGATACTTTCAGGAAATGATCAGTACTCCAATACCACTTGGCTCACCAAATTTACTTTTTCTAGGTTAAACGGTTCGTTTGCTGTAACCGTTTTCATTTTTAGGTTTCACTCTATTTTCATCTATACATGTATTTGAAACTCTAAATCAAACACGGTTTGTGCTAGCTCTTTAAAACTTGACACAATAAAGCAGTTTCAAGTTCTCTCTCTATGGTTTGTTTGCTGTTGATGTAGCCCTAAGCAGAGACTGGCGAAAATCACTTTCCTTGAGAGGGGTTGCCAACCTTCCAAAAAACTATGATTGGCCTGAAATGTCAGGAATCATTTTTTCATCCAATCTTGATGATACTTTCTAGTAATGATCAGTACACCAATCCCACTTGTCTCACCAATTTTCGTTCTTCTAGGTTAATCCGTTCGTTTGCAGTAACCATTTTCATTTTTAGGTTTCACTCTATTTTCTTCTATACTGATACATGTATTTGGAACTCTAAATCAAACACGGTTTGTGCTAGCTCTTTGAAACTTGACACAATAAAGCAGTTTCAAGTTCTATCTCTATGGTTTGTTTCCTGTTGATGTAGCCCTAAGCAGAGACACTCGAAAATCACTTTCCTGGAGAGGGGATGCCAAGCTTCCAAAAAACTACGATTGGTCTGAAATCTGCCGAAATTTTTTTTCACCCAATCTTGATGATACTTTCAGGTAATGATCAGTACTCCAATACCACTTGGCTCACCAAATTTACTTCTTCTAGGTTAAACCGTTCGTTTGCAGTAACCGTTTTCATTTTTAGGTTTCACTCTGTTTTCTGCTATATGGATACATGTATTTGAAACTCTAAATCAAACACGGTTTGTGCTAGCTCTTTGAAACTTGACACAATAAAGCAGTTTCAAGTTCTATCACTATGGTTTGTTTGCTCTTGATGTAGCCCTAAGGAGAGACTGGCGAAAATTACTTTCCTTGGGAGGGCTTGCCAAGCTTCCAAAAAACAACGATTGGCCTGAAATCTCCAGAAACATTTTTTCACCCATCTTGATGATACTTTCAGGTAATGATCCCTACACCAATCCCACTTGGCTCGCCAATTTTCGTTCTTCTACGTTAAACCGTTCGTTTGCAGTAACCGTTTTCATTTTTAGGTTTCACTCTGTTTTCTGCTATACGGATACATGTATTTGAAACTCTAAATCAAACACGGTTTGTGCTAGCTTTTTGAAACTTGACACAATAAAGGAGTTTCAAGTTCTATCTCTATGGTTTGTTTGCTGTTGATGTAGCCCTAAGCAGAGACTGGCGAAAATCACTTTCCTTGAGAGGGGTTGCCAACCTTCCAAAAAACTATGATTGGCCTGAAATGTCAGGAATCATTTTTTCATCCAATCTTGATGATACTTTCTGGTAATGATCAGTACACCAATCCCACTTGGCTCACCAAATTTCGTTCTTCTAGGTTAAACCGTTCGTTTTCAGTAACCGTTTTCAATTTTAAGTTTCACTCTGTTTTCTCCTATACGGATACATGTATTTGGAACTCTAAATCAAACATGGTTTGTGCTAGCTCTTTGAAACTTGACACAATAAAGCAGTTTCAAGTTCTATCTCTATGGTTTGTTTGCTGTTGATGTAGCCCTAAGCAGAGACTGGCGAAAATCACTTACCTAGAAAGGGGTTGCCAAGCTTCTAAAAAACTACGATTGGCCTGAAATCTCAGCAAATATTTTTTCACCCAATCTTGATGATACTTTCAGGTAATGATCAGTACACCAATCCCACTTGGCTCACCAAATTTCCTTCTTCTAGGTTAAACCGTTCGTTTGCAGTAACCGTTTTCATTTTTAGGTTTCACTCTGTTTTCTGCTATACAAATCGATGTATTTGAAAATATAAATCAAACTAGGTTTGTGCTAGCTTTTTGAAACTTGACAGAATAAAGGAGTTTCAAGTTCTATCTCTATGGTTTGTTTGCTGTTGATGTAGCCCTAAGCAGAGACTTGCGAAAATCCCTTTCCTGGAGAGGGGTTGCCAAGCTTCCAAAAAACTACGATTGGCCTGAAATCTCAGGAAACATTTTTTCACCCTATCTTGATGATACTTTCAGGTAATGATCAGTACACCAATCCCACTTGGCTCACCAAATTTCGTTCTTCTAGGTTAAACCATTCGTTTGCAGTAACCGTTTTCATTTTTAGGTTTCACTCTGTTTTATCCTATACGGATACATGTATTTGTAACTCAAAATCAAACACGATTTGTGCTAGCTCTTTGAAACTTGACACAATAAAGCAGTTTCAAGTTCTATCTCCATGGTTTGTTTGCTGTTGATGTAGACCTAAGCAGAGACTGGCGAAAATCACTTTCCTGAAGAGGGGTTGCCAAGCTTCCAAAAAACTACGATTGGCCTGAAATCTCCGAAAACATTTTTTCACCCAATCTTGATGATACTTTCAGGAAATGATCAGTACTCCAATACCACTTGGCTCACCAAATTTACTTTTTCTAGGTTAAACGGTTCGTTTGCTGTAACCGTTTTCATTTTTAGGTTTCACTCTATTTTCATCTATACATGTATTTGAAACTCTAAATCAAACACGGTTTGTGCTAGCTCTTTAAAACTTGACACAATAAAGCAGTTTCAAGTTCTCTCTCTATGGTTTGTTTGCTGTTGATGTAGCCCTAAGCAGAGACTGGCGAAAATCACTTTCCTTGAGAGGGGTTGCCAACCTTCCAAAAAACTATGATTGGCCTGAAATGTCAGGAATCATTTTTTCATCCAATCTTGATGATACTTTCTAGTAATGATCAGTACACCAATCCCACTTGTCTCACCAATTTTCGTTCTTCTAGGTTAATCCGTTCGTTTGCAGTAACCATTTTCATTTTTAGGTTTCACTCTATTTTCTTCTATACTGATACATGTATTTGGAACTCTAAATCAAACACGGTTTGTGCTAGCTCTTTGAAACTTGACACAATAAAGCAGTTTCAAGTTCTATCTCTATGGTTTGTTTGCTGTTGATGTAGCCCTAAGCAGAGACTGGCGAAAATCACTTCCTGCAGAGGGGTTGCCAACTTCAAAATACTACGATTGGCCTGAAATCTCCGGAAACATTTTTTTACCCAATCTTGATGATACTTTCACGTAACATCAGTACACTAATCCCACTTGGCTCACTAATTTCGTTCTTCTAGGTTAAACCGTTCATTTGCAGTAACCGTTTTCATTTTTAGGTTTCACTCTGTTTTCTCCTATATGGATACATGTATTTGGAACACTAAATCAAACACGGTTTGTGCTAGCTCTTGGAAACTTGACAGAATAAAGCAGTTTCAAGTTCTGTCCCTATGGTTTGTTTGCTGTTGATGTAGCACTAAGCAGAGACTGGCGAAAATCACTTTCCTGGAGAGGGGTTGCCAAGCTTTCAAAAAACTACGATTGGCCTGAAATCTCAGGAAATATTTTTTCACCCAATCTTGATGATACTTTCACGTAATGATCAGTACACCAAGCCCACTTGGCTCACCAAATTTCGTTCTTCTAGGTTAAACAGTTCGTTTGCAGTAATCGTTTTCATTTTTAGGTTTCACTCTGTTTTCTGCTATAAGGATACATGTATTTGAAACTCTAAATAAAACACGGTTTGTGCTAGCTCTTTGAAACTTGACACAATAAAGCAGTTTCAAGTTCTATACCTATGGTTTGTTTGCTGTTGATGTAGCCCTAAGCAGAGACTGGCGAAAATCACTTTCCTGGAGAGGGGTTTCCAAGCTTCCAAAAAACTACGATTGACCTGAAATCTAAGGAATCATTTTTTCACCCAATCTTGATGATACTTTCAGGTAATGATCAATACACCAATCCCACTTGGCTCACCAAATTTCGTTCTTCTAGGTTAACCCGTTCGTTTGCAGTAACCGTTTTCAATTTTACGTTTCACTCTGTTTTCTCCAATACGGATACATGTATTTGGAACTTAAATCAAACACGGTTTGTGCTAGCTCTTTGAAACTTGACACAATAAAGCAGTTTCAAGTTCTATCTCTATGGTTTGTTTGCTGTTGATGTAGCCCTAAGCAGAGACTGGCGAAAATCACTTTCTTGGAGAGGGATTGCCAAGCTTCCAAAAAACTACGATTGGCCTGAAATCTCAGCAAACATTTTTTCACCGAATCTTGATGATACTTTCAGGTAATGATCAGTACACCAATCCCACTTGTCTCACCAATTTTCGTTCTTCTAGGTTAATCCGTTCGTTTGCAGTAACCATTTTCATTTTTAGGTTTCACTCTGTTTTCTTCTATACTGATACATGTATTTGGAATTCTAAATCAAACACGGTTTGTGCTAGCTCTTTGAAACTTGACACAATAAAGCAGTTTCAAGTTCTATCTCTATGGTTTGTTTGCTGTTGATGTAGCCCTAAGCAGAGACTGGCGAAAATCACTTCCTGCAGAGGGGTTGCCAACTTCAAAAAAACTACGATTGGCCTGACATCTCCGGAAACATTTTTTCACCCAATCTTGATGATACTTTCACGTAACATCAGTACACCAATCCCACTTGGCTCACTAATTTCGTTCTTCTAGGTTAAACCGTTCGTTTGCAGTAACCGTTTTCATTTTGAGGTTTCACTGTTTTCTCCTATACGTATACATGCATTTGGAACACTAAATCAAACACGGTTTGTGCTAGCTCTTGGAAACTTGACAGAATAAAGCAGTTTCAAGTTCTATCCCTATGGTTTGTTTGCTGTTGATGTAGCCCTAAGCAGAGACTGGCGAAAATCACTTTCCTGGAGAGGGGTTGCCAAGCTTTCAAAAAACTACGATTGGCCTGAAATCTCTGGAAATATTTTTTCACCCAATCTTGATGATACTTTCACGTAATGATCAGTACACCAATCCCACTTGGCTCACCAAATTTCGTTCTTCTAGGTTAAACCGTTCGTTTGCAGTAATCGTTTTCATTTTTATGTTTCACTCTGTTTTCTGCTATACGGATACATGTATTTGAAACTGTAAATCAAACACGGTTTGTGCTAGCTCTTTGAAACTTGACACAATAAAGCAGTTTCAAGTTCTATCTCTATGGTTTGTTTGCTGTTGATGTAGCCCTAAGCAGAGACTGGCGAAAATCACTTTCTTGGAGAGGGGTTGCCAAGCGTCCAAAAAATTACGATTGGCCTGAAATCACAAAAAACATTTTTTCACCCAATCTTGATGATACTTTCACGTAATGATCAGTACACAAATCCCACTTGGCTCACCAAATTTCGTTTTTCTAGGTTAAACCGTTCGTTTGCAGTAACCGTTTTCATTTTTAGGTTTCACTCTGTTTTCTCCTATACAGATACATGTATTTGGAACTCTAAATCAAATACGGTTTGTGCTATCTCTTTGAAACTTGACACAATAAAGCAGTTTCAAGTTCTATCTGTATGGTTTGTTTGCTGTTGATGTAGCCCTAAGCAGAGACTGGCGAAAATCATTTTCCTGGAGAGGGCTTGCCAAGCTACCAAAAAACTAAGATTGGCCTGAAATCTCAGGAAAATTTTTTCACTCAATCTTGATGATACTTTCAGGTAATGATCAGTAAACCAATCCCACTTGGCTAACCAAATTTCGTTCTTCTAGGTTAAACCGTTCGTTTGCAGTAACCGTTTTCATTTTTAGGTTTCACTCTGTTTTCTGCTATACGAATACATGTATTTGGAACTCTAAATCCAACACGGTTTGTGCTAGCTCTTTGAAAATTGACACAATAAAGCAGTTTCCAGTTCTATCTCTATGGTTTGTTTGCTGTTGATGTAGCCCCAAGCAGAGACTGGCGAAAATCACTTTCCTGGAGAGGGGTTGCCAAGCTTCCAAAAAACTACGAATGGCCTGAAATCTCCTCAAATATTTTTTCAACCAATCTTGATGGTACTTTCAGTTAATGATCAGTACACAAATCCCACTTGGCTCACCAAATTTCGTTCTTCTAGGTTAAACCGTTCGTTTGCAGTAACCGTTTTCATTTTTAGGTTTCACTCTGTTTTCTCCTATACAGATACATGTATTTGGAACTCTAAATCCAACACGGTTTGTGCTAGCTCTTTGAAACTTGACACAATAAAGCAGTTTCAAGTTCTATCTCTTTGGATTGTTTGCTGTTGATGTAGACCTAAGCAGAGACTGGCGAAAATCACTTTTCTGGAGAGGGGTTGCCAAGCTTCCAAAAAACTACAATTGGCCTGAAATCTCAGGAAACATTTTTTCACCCAATCTTGATGATACTTTCAGTTAATGATCAGTACACAAATCCCACTTGGCTCACCAAATTTCGTACTTCTAGGTTAAACCGTTCGTTTGCAGTAACCGTTTTCATTTTTAGGTTTCACTCTGTTTTCTCCTATACAGATACATGTATTTGCAACTCTAAATCAAACACGGTTTGTGCTAGCTCTTTGAAACTTGACACAATAAAGCAGTTTCAAGTTCTATCTGTATGGTTTGTTTGCTGTTGATGTAGCCCTAAGCAGAGACTGGCGAAAATCACTTTCCGTGAGAGGGGTTGCCAAGCTTCCAAAAAACTACGATTGGCCTGAAATCTCAGGAAACATTTTTTCACTCAATCTTGATGATACTTTCAGGTAATGATCAGTACACCAATCCCACTTGTCTCACCAAATTGCGTTCTTCTAGGTTAAACCATTCGTTTGCAGTAACCGTTTTCATTTTTAGGTTTCACTCTGTTTTCTCCTATACGGATACATGTATTTTGAACTCTAAATCAAACACGGTTTGTGCAAGCTCTTTGAAACTTGACAGAATAAACACTTTCAAGTTGTATCTTTATGGTTTTTTTGCTGGGATGTAGCCCTAAGCAGAGACTGGCAAAAATCACTTTCCTGGAGAGGGGTTGCCAAGCTTCCAAAAAACTACGATTGGCCTGAAATCTCAGGAAACATTTTTTCACCCAATCTTGATAATACCTTCAGGTAATGATCAGTACACCAATCCCACTTGGCTCACCAAATTTCGTTCTTCTAGGTTAAACCGTTCGTTTGCAGTAACCGTTTTCATTTTTAGGTTTCACTCTGTTTTCTCCTATACAGATACATGTATTTGCAACTCTAAATCAAACACGGTTTGTGCTAGCTCTTTGAAACTTGACACAATAAAGCAGTTTCAGTTCTATCTGTATGGTTTGTTTGCTGTTGATGTAGCCCTAAGCAGAGACTGGCGAAAATCACTTTCCGTGAGAGGGGTTGCCAAGCTTCCAAAAAACTACGATTGGCCTGTAATCTCAGGAAACATTTTTTCACTCAATCTTGATGATACTTTCAGGTAATGATCAGTACACCAATCCCACTTGTCTCACCAAATTGCGTTCTTCTAGGTTAAACCATTCGTTTGCAGTAACCGTTTTCATTTTTAGGTTTCACTCTGTTTTCTCCTATACGGATACATGTATTTTGAACTCTAAATCAAACACGGTTTGTGCAAGCTCTTTGAAACTTGACAGAATAAACACTTTCAAGTTGTATCTTTATGGTTTTTTTGCTGGGATGTAGCCCTAAGCAGAGACTGGCAAAAATCACTTTCCTGGAGAGGGGTTGCCAAGCTTCCAAAAAACTACGATTGGCCTGAAATCTCAGGAAACATTTTTTCACCCAATCTTGATAATAGCTTCAGGTAATGATCAGTACACCAATCCCACTTGGCTCACCAAATTTCGTTCTTCTAGTTTAAACCGTTCGTTTGCAGTAACCGTTTTCATTTTTAGGTTTCACTCTGTTTTCTGCTATACGGATACATGCATTTGAAACTCTAAATCAAACACGGTTTGTGCTAGCTCTTTGAAACTTGACAGAATAAAGCAGTTTCAAGTTCTATCTCTATGGTTTGTTTGCTGTTGATGTAGCCCTAAGCAGAAACTGGCGAAAATCACTTTACAGGAGAGGGGTTGCCAAGGTTCCAAAAAACTACGATTGGCCTGAAATCTCAGGAAACATTTTTTCACCCAATCTTGATGATACTTTCAGTTAATGATAAGTACACCAATCCCACTTGGCTCACCAAATTTTGTTCTTCTAGGTTAAACCGTTCGTTTGCAGTAATCGTTTTCATTTTTAGGTTTCACTCTGTTTTCTCCTATACGAATACATGTATTTGGAACTCTAAATCAAACACGGTTTGTGCTAGCTCTTTGAAACTTGACACAATAAAGCAGTTTTAAGTTCTATCTCTATGGTTTGTTTGCTGTTGATGTAGCCCTAAGCAGAGACTGGCGAAAATCACTTTCCTGGAAAGGGTTTGCCAAGCTTCCAAAAAAGTACGATTTTCCTGAAATCTCAGCAAACATTTTTTCACCCAATCTTGATGATACTTTCAGGTTATGATTAGTACACCAATCCCACTTGGCTCACCAAATTTCGTTCTTCTAGGTTAAACCGTTCGTTTGCAGTAACCGTTTTCATTTTTAGGTTTCACTCTGTTTTCTCCTATACAGATACATGTATTTGGAACTCTAAATCAAACACGGTTTTTACTAGCTCTTTCAAACTTGACACAATAAAGCAGTTTCCAGTTTTATCTCTATGTTTTGTTTGGTGTTGAGGTAGCCCTAAGCACGGACTGGCGAAAATCACTTACCTGGAGAGGTGTTGCCAAGCTTCCAAAAAACTACGATTGGCCTGAAATCTCAGGAAACATTTTTTCACTCAATCTTGATGATACTTTCAGGTAATGATCAGTACACCAATCCCACTTGTCTCACCAAATTTCGTTCTTCTAGGTTAAACCATTCGTTTGCAGTAACCGTTTTCATTTTTAGGTTTCACTCTGTTTTCTCCTATACGGATACATGTATTTTGAACTCTAAATCAAACACGGTTTGTGCAAGCTCTTTGAAACTTGACAGAATAAACACTTTCAAGTTGTATCTTTATGGTTTTTTTGCTCTGATGTAGCCCTAAGCAGAGACTGGCAAAAATCACTTTCCTGGAGAGGGGTTGCCAAGCTTCAAAAAAACTACGATTGGCCTGAAATCTCAGGAAACATTTTTTCACCCAATCTTGATAATAGCTTCAGGTAATGATCAGTACACCAATCCCACTTGGCTCACCAAATTTCGTTCTTCTAGGTTAAACCGTTCGTTTGCAGTAACCGTTTTCATTTTTAGGTTTCACTCTGTTTTCTGCTATACAAATACATGTATTTGAAACTCTAAATGAAACACGGTTTGTGCTAGCTCTTTGAAACTTGACACAATAAAGCGGTTTCAAGTTCTATCTATATGGTTTCTTTGCTGTTGATGTAGCCCTAAGCAGAGACTGGGGAAAATCACTTTCCTGGAGAGGGGTTGCCAAGCTTCCAAAAAAAAACGATTAGCCTGAAATCTCAGGATACATTTTTTCACCCAATCTTGATGATACTTTCAGGTAATGATCAGTACACCAATCTCACTTGGCTAACCAAATTTCGTTCTTCTAGGTTAAACCGTTCGTTCGCAGTAACCGTTTTCATTTTTAGGTTTCACTCTGTTTTCTGCTATACGGATACATGTATTTGAAACTCTAAATCAAACACGGTTTGTGCTAGCTCTTTGAAACTTGACAGAATAAAGGAGTTTCAAGTTCTATCTCTATGGTTTGTTTGCTGTTGATGTAGCCCTAAGCAGAGACTGGCGAAAATCACTTTCCTGGAGAGGGGTTGCCAAGCTTCCAAAAAACTACGATTGGCCTGAAATCTCAGGAAACATTTTTTCACCCAATCTTGATGATACTTTCAGGTAATGATCAGTACACCAATCCCACTTGGCTCACCAAATTTCGTTCTTCTAGGTTAAACCGATCGTTTGCAGTAACCGTTTTCATTTTTAGGTTTTACTCTGTTTTCTCCTATACGGATACATGTATTTGGAACTCTAAATCAAACACGGTTTTTGGTAACCCTTTGAAACTTGACACAATAAAGCAGTTTCAAGTTCTAACTCTATGGTTTGTTTGCTGTTGATGTAGCCCTAAGCAGAGACTGGTGAAAATCACTTTCCTGGAGAGGGGTTGCCAAGCTTCCAAAAAACTACAATTTGCCTGAAATCTCAGGAAACATTTTTTCACTCAATCTTGATGATACTTTCAGGTAATAATCTGTGGTGAGCCGTTCCTCCGGACTGTGGTCGCCATTACATGATGGCGCTGGCTCTGTTGTGGTCTGTGAAGGACAACTCCATATCAAAGAGAGTTGGCGTGTTCCCAGCTCCTTATCAGAGAACGTTGGCGTGTCATTTTCTAGCACCCTGTGAGAAGGGTACACGTGGCAGCTTTGCATTGGGGTTCGCGGTGCTTTATTAAGGCTGGGAGGGGCATCCGAGGTAGTAGTAGAAGAGAGTAGTAGAAGAATCATTGGAAGAATATCAAGGGCCTGAATAAACTGCTGAAGGAAGATTCCTGAGTCACGTCTTCCTTGCGGGCAAGGGGGGTCGCAACAAGTGGTGCCGAGACCCTGGAGAAAAGAAACAAAGAAACACCCAGGAACCAGAACTTTCAGCAGTCAGGGAGGCGGGCCGGTAAGTCCCAGGTAAGGTGGGACCCGCTGTTAAAAAGCGGAGGCTCCTCTATACATAAAGAGGGAGCATTAAAAGGTACCTGCTCCTCTGTAAAAAGAGAGGGCGTTACATCTCATAGCAATTGCACTCTGTATTTTCGTTTTTGTTTTCTGTGTATGTTCGTTTTGTTTTGTGTACTTTCACTTTCGATTTCTGTGTTTTCTTGTGTTGCGTTATGGGAGCTGTGACTTCAAGTCCACTCCTTCTGGCCTTAGATTGCCTTTTACGTTCCAAGGACTGGAGGTGAAACGCAGTACCTTAGAGAAATATTTACAGAGGGTAGATACAGCTGCACCATGGTTTGCATTTTCAGGCATCCTCACTACACCCAGCTGGGATAAATTAGTCAAAGACCTTGACTTTGCTCGTGAGCAGGGCATGCTAGAGGCGGGGTGATACCCCTCTGGAAGATGGTCCGTAGTTGTCTTATGGATGGCAGATGCCAAGAAGCGCTTGTTAAAGGGCAAGAGGTTTTAGAACAATTGCATGAGGAAAAATAAGAAACAACAGAGAGTGAAGTGTCTCAGGAAGAGGGGAGTGTGCGGGGCGTGGAGAACGGGAGGAGACTGTATCCAGATCTCAGTGTGCTGCGCACGCCCCCATGCGAAAGTGGGTCAGAGGTGGAAGATAATGAAGAGGAGGAGCTGGAGACGCTGTCTCGGCAGCTAGGGAGTTTAGGTACAGGGAACAGAGATAAGCAAGGGCTCAGGAACGGGCGGCCTCCCGATCCGCCTCCGTTTGGCGGGGGTGTTTCAGGACGAAGTTTCCACGCCCAAACAAAGAGGGCTGCGGCTGCTTTCCTCTGTTCCTCAGGGCTGGCATATCATTGCTATTGACATTAAAGACTGTTTCTTTTCTATTCCTTTGCATCCTAAAGACTCACAGCGTTTTTCCTTCACCCTTCCCTCGTGTAATCACGAGGAACCAGATCAAAGGTTTGAGTGGGTCGTTTTACCACAGGGAATGTCTAACAGTCCTACGAGTTGTCAGATGTAGGTGGGGAAGGCACTCACACCTCTCAGGCAACAATATCCTTCCATCAAGATTATTAATTATATGGATGATGTATTATTGGCAGCCAAATTACAACAGTCAGTTTATGAGGCCTATAAAGACCTAGTGAAGTTGTTAGCTCAGTATGGATTACATATTGCACCTGAAAAGGTTCAAACAGTGGATTCTATTAAGTATTTGGGAGCAACGATTGGATATGAAATGTTAAAACCACAAAAAGTTACTATAAGAACTCAAGATCTCCAAACTCTAAATGATTTTCAAAAACTGTTGGGAGATATTAATTGGATAAGAGGTTATTTACATATTCCTAATATCGTGCTCCAGCCTTTGTATGCTATTCTTAAGGGTGATCCAGATCTTACTTCCCCTCGTACCCTCACTAAAGAGGCCAGAGCGGCCCTTATAAAAGTAGAAGAAGCTATACAACATGCTACTCTATGCAGGCTCCAGAGTGATAAACCTTTCCAGTTATGTGTGCTTGCCACTATACGGCAGCCTACTGGAGTACTGTGGCAAGATGGGCCTTTACTATGGATCCACCCACATGTATCCCCAGGAAAATCTTTAGAATACTATCCTGATGCTGTTGCAGCATTAGCACTTAGAGGGATTCAACAGAGCATTCAATTTTTTGGACAAGCACCTTCTTCTCTTATCATACCCTATTCTAAAGTTCAACTTAATGTTTTGTGTGCTACTCTAGACAACTGGGCTATTCTATGTTGCTCGTTTCAAGGGGATATTGATAATCATTACCCTTCTCATCCATTACTCCATTTTGTTAAAGAGCATCCCATCATTTTCCCTAAAGTAACTTCACCCACTCCAATTCCGGGGGCTGTTAATATTTTTACTGATGGCTCTAAGTCTGGAATGGGAGCTTATGTGATTAATGACTCTCCCCCTCTCAAGCATCAATTTTCTCCTGGAAATCCACAATGGGTAGAACTACAAATTGTCATTGAAGTTTTTAAATAGTGTTCTTTTCCTTTCAATCTCATTTCGGACTCCATCTATGTGGTGCAGGCGCTCAAAATTCTGGAGGCTGTAGGAGCTATTAGTGACACCCATGCTGTGTCTGCTTACTTTAATCAGCTTCAACAGCTTATCCGTAGCCGTACTGCCCCTTTCTATCCAATGCACATTCGGGCTCACACCTCTCTTCCTGGCCCGTTATCACAGGGTAATGCCTGTGCTGACTCGGCAACTAGAAGCCAGTTGGTATGCTTGGCCTCCTCCTTAGAAGAAGCTAAATTGTTTCACCACAACTTTCATGTCAATGCTATGACACTGCGCAGACGTTTTTCCATCTCCAGAGCAGATGCTCGTCAGATAGTATTACAATGTCCCCATTGTGTCACATTTCTTCATCCTCCTACTTATGGTGTAAACCCACGAGAATTGAAGCCATTGGTCGTCTGGCAAATGGACATAACTCACGTGCCTGACTTTGGTAACCTCAAATATGTACATGTTTCTATTGACACATACTCTGGAATTATTCATGCTTCTGCTTTATCGGGAGAAAAGGCACGTAATGTTATTACTCATTGCTTAGAGGCATGGGCAGCATGGGGTGCACCTGCATCCCTTAAGACTGATAATGGACCTACTTATACTGGCAGACGGTTTACATCTTTTCGTTCTACTATGGGAGTACAACTTGCTCATGGGTTGCCTTACAATCCTCAAGGGCAAGGCATTGTTGAACGTGACCACCGCACCTTAAAAGAAACCTTAGAAAAACAAAAAGGGGGAATAGGAGTTGACCACACTCCTAAAGAACGCCTGTCCTTAGCTCTTTTTACCATTAATTTTTTGAATTTGGATATTCATGGCCGCTCTGCGGCCGATAGACATGTGTCCCCTCAGCCCTCTGTGACTGGCTATGTTAAGTGGAAGGATGTTCTTACGGGCCAATGGAACGGCCCTGACCCCGTGCTGACATGGGCACGAGAATCTGTATGTGTTTTTCCCCAGGATCGCGCGGAGCCGCTGTGGATCCCTGAACGCCTGACAAGAAGAGTCTCGAGATCTACTAACCAGCAGCAGGAGGTGCCACAACAGTCCCATGATAAGGAGCTTCATTCTGATGAGTGCTCTGGCTCTGATGCTGGTGCCAACGGTACAGATGACACCAATGCAGTGGTGGGCAGTGGCACGGGCATGGCCAATGCCAATGCCAGTTCATAGTAATTCTAGTGTCCTCCCCACTCTTTTTTCTACCTCATGTGAGATGTCTGCTTCTTGTACCTCTCCTAGAGGGGACATGGAAAATATTTTTAATCAGTCTCAAGTTAATCTCACAGGAGTTTTTTGTTTCAGTCTTGGGAACACTAATTGTATTAGCCTTAAGACCAAAAATTTGACTAACTGGGAGGACCCATTGCGGTCCAGTCGAGTCTCAGGGAGTATTCTCAGTGCTGTATTGAGCCAAGTAGTTTCAGGGAAGCAATCAGGCTCAGGGACCCCCGCAACAAGCTCTGTTTTAAACATAACTACTTTAGCTATTATCTCCGAGGTATTAATCCCAATGCCTCCTTCTTCTAATAGTACTTGCTATGCCACTCATTTCAAGGCCTCTCCTTACTGTACCCCTAATTTTGGTTTTCCCCCGACATTTACGCCTTGTCTGGATCATTCTTGGGAGAAACATCAAGTTGCTAAAGGTTTCTCCTTTTCCCCCCCTCTGAAGAGATATGTTTATAACTTTAACAACAATGCCAACTCCTCTACAGGAACAGGTTGGTCCTGGTTTCAATGGCTCATTTCCAATGAGAAGGGGGCTTCAGCCGATATTTCCGCATTGGCTCAATTACTAGGAGCCAAAAGTTGGCTGGCTAATGTTTCTGACACTACTAAGGAGAGTGCACGAGGTAATAGGCTTACATCTGTTTCGTTCAACTCTCTGTTACATTATGCCACATTGCCTCCTGCAATGGTCTGTATCCAATCCCCGTTCCTGTTCCTTTTAGCTAATCACACCTCATCGGGGATGCTGGATTGTTCTATTATTACCTGTTTCTTATCTGAGTGTTGGAATGGTTCTTGGACTGTAACAGTAATTATGAAAATTCCAACTTTTGTCCCAATCCCAGTCACTGCAGATCCAGATAAATTTCCTATTGTAGAGCTACTTAGAGTCCACAGAGATTTTGGAATCACAGCAGCTATAGTGACAGCCGTGGCGGCATCTGCTGCTGCAGCAGTTACGGCCGGAGTAGCCATGGCCAGTCAAGTACAAACTGCTGCCACAATTAATCAAGTTGTTCAACAAACGTCCACAATACTTGAATCGCAAAATGTGATTAATCAACATATTTTGTCAGGGATTTTAGCTACCAACCAGAGAATAGATTTTCTTCAAGCTCAGGTAAAAGAATTGGCTGACCTAGTACTTTTAGGCTGCATTGACCAACGTGCACATTTATGTATAACCTCTGTCAGATTTAATGATTCCAGGAATGCTTCCCACATCATTGGTGGATATCTGGCCGGAAATTGGTCCATGGAAGCGGAAGACATGATCCAGTCTCAACTAACCCAGATAGCTGTCTTGAATAGTACCCGTGTCGATCCCGTGACTCTGGGTCAATTCACCAATTGGATATCTTCTGCTTTTTCCTTTTTTAAAGAGTGGGTGGGAGTAGGCATTTTTGGTGAACTGTGTTGTTTTGGTATGTTCCTCTGTTTGTGGTTTCTCTGTCGCCTTAAGGCTCGTAGTGCTCAAGATAAGGCTATGATCATACAAGCTCTTGCTGCTTTAGAAACTGGCAACTCGCCACAGGTCTGGCTTGCGCATCTTAAGCACTAAACTTTTGACATGGTCATTGCACCCCAAGTTATTATAACATTGCACTGGGATTGACATGTCTTTCCTCATTATTCTCTTAGTGTCAGAAAGCCCTTGCACTCTGCCGGTCTTGCTACCATTGTACGCAGATGGGTTTCTACACTAGTGCCTTTGACATGGTCGTTGCACCCTAAGTTATTATAACATTGCACTGGGTACGACATGTCCTTCTTTTGTCTTTCTCTCAGTGCTGGAAAGCCCTTGCACTCTGCGGGTCTTGTTGCCATTGCACGCAGAAGGGTTTCCACACTGGTCTTTATCTATCACTTTAAAGTCCGTGCCTTTCTTTCAGGGTGCTGCCAACTTGTTTGTAGTTGTACCTCTGCATGGCCACAGTTCAACCTCAGCTATTCCCTCTTACTCACCATCGTCACGATACAGGATGCGAGGCAAGGCACAGCACTTGAGTGATCCATTGAGAAGAGGGACCTCAAGGGGAGCATGTCCTATTGCATGCAGGTTTGACGTGTCTCCGCCCCGCCCCACGAAAAAAGGCATCGGCTGATATGGTGTCAGGTCTGGAAAAGGTGCCCCCTGGGGATGGCCCATACTATGCAGCCACTTTTGCACAGTGGGATAGGACCTCTACTCTCGCCTGTATTGTCTTAGTGAAACAAAAAGGGGGAGCTGTGGTGAGCCGTTCCTGCGGACTGTGGTCGCCATTACATGATGGCGCTGGCTCCGTTGTGGTCTGTGAAGGACAACTCCATATCAAAGAGAGTTGGCGTGTTCCCAGCTCCTTATCAGAGAAAGTTGGCGTGCCATTTTCTAGCACCCTGTGAGAAGGGTACACGTGGCAGCTTTGCATTGGGGTTCTCGGTGCTTTATTAAGGCTGGGAGGGGCATCCCAGGTAGTAGTAGAAGAGAGTAGTAGAAGAATCATTAGAAGAATATCAAGGGCCTGAATAAACAGCTGAAAGAAGATTCCTGAGTCGCGTCTTCCTTGCGGGCAAGGGGGGTCGCAACAATAATCAGTACACCAATCCCACTTGGCTCACAATTTCGTTCTTCTAGGTTAAACCGTTCGTTTGCAGTAACCGTTTTCATTTTTAGGTTTCACTCTGTTTTCTGCTAACGGATACATGCATTTGAAACTCTAAATCAAACACGGTTTGTGCTAGCTCTTTGAAACTTGACAGAATAAAGCAGTTTCAAGTTCTATCTCTATGGTTTGTTTGCTGTTGATGTAGCCCTAAGCAGAAACTGGCGAAAATCACTTTCCAGGAGAGGGGTTGCCAAGCTTTCAAAAAACTACGATTGGCCTGAAATTTCCGGAGACATTTTTTCACCTTATCTTTATGATACTTTCACGTAATGATCAGTACACCAATCCCACTTGGCTCACCAAATTTCGTTCTTCTAGGTTAAACCGTTCATTTGCAGTAACCATTGTCATTTTTAGGTTTCACTCTGTTTTCTCCTATATGGATACATGTATTTGGAACTCTAAATCAAACATGGTTTGTGCTAGCTCTTTGATACTTGACAGAATAAAGCAGTTTCAAGTTCTATCTCTATGGTTTGTTTGCTGTTGATGTAGCCCTAAGCAGAGACTGGCGAAAATCACTTTCCTGGAGAAGGGTTGCCAAGCTTCCAAAAAACTACGATTGGCCTGAAATCTCAGGAAACATTTTTTCACCCAATCTTGATGATACCTTCAGGTAATGATCAGTACACCAATCCCACTTGGCTCACCAAATTTCGTTCTTCTAGGTTAAACTATTCATTCGCAGTAACCGTTTTCATTTTTAGGTTTCACTCTGTTTTCTGCTATACAGATACATGTATTTGGAAATCTACATCAAACACGGTTTGTGGTAGCTCTTTGAAACCTGACACAATAAAGCAGTTTCAAGTTCTATCTCTATGGTTTGTTTGCTGTTGATGTAGCCCTAAGCAGAGACTGGCGAAAATCACTTTCTTGGAGAGGGGTTGCCAAGCGTCCAAAAAATTAAGATTGGCCTGAAATCTCAAAAAACATTTTTTCACCCAATCTTGATGATACTTTCACGTAATGATCAGTACACAAATCCCACTTGGCTCACCAAATTTCGTTTTTCTAGGTTAAACCGTTCGTTTGCACTAACCGTTTTCATTTTTAGGTTTCACTCTGTTTTCTCCTATACGGATACATGGATTTGGACCTCTAAATCAAAGACAGTTTCTGGTAGCTCTTTGAAACTTGACACAATAAAGTAGTTTCAAGTTCTATCCCTATGGTTTGTTTCCTGTTGATTTAGCCCTAAGCAGAGACTTGCGAAAATCACTTTCCTGGAGAGGGGTTGCCAAGCTTCCAAAAAGTACGATTTGCCTGAAATATCAGCAAATATTTTTTCACCCAATCTTGATGATACTTTCAGGTAATGATCAGTACACCAATCCCACTTGGCTCACCAAATTTCGTTCTTCTAGGTTACACCGTTCGTTTGCAGTAACCGTTTTCAATTTTAAATTTCACTCTGTTTTCTTCTATACGGATACATATATTTGGAACACTAAATCAAACACGGTTTGTGCTAGCTCTTTGAAACTTGACACAATAAAGCAGTTTCAAGTTCTATCTCTATGGTTTGTTTGCTGTTGATGTAGCCCTAAGCAGAGACTGGCGAAAATCACTTTCCTGGAGAGGGGTTGCCTAGCTTCCAAAAAACTACGATTGGCCTGAAATCTCAGGAAACATCTTTTCACCCAATCTTGATGATACTTTCAGGTAATGATCAGTACACCAATCCCACTTGGCTCACCAAATTTTGTTCTTCTAGGTTAAACCGATCGTTTGCAGTAACCGTTTTCATTTTTAGGTTTCACTCTGTTTTCTCCTATACGGATACATGTATTTGGAACTCTAAATCAAACACGGTTTTTGGTAACCCTTTGAAACTTGACACAATAAAGCAGTTTCAAGTTCTATCTCTATGGTTTGTTTGCTGTTTATGTAGCCCTAACCAGAGACGGGCGAAATCACTTTAGTGGAGAGGGGTTGCCAAGCTACCAAAAAATTACGATTTTCCTGAAATCTCAGCAAACATTTTTTCACCCAATCTTGATGATACTTTCAGGTAATGATCAGTACACCAATCCAACATGGCTCACTAAATTTCGTTCTTCTAGGTTGAACCGTTCATTTTCAGTAAACGTTTTCATTTTTAGGTTTCACTCTGTTTTTTGCTATAGGGATACATGTATTTGAAACTCTAAATCAAACACGGTTTGTGCTAGCTCTTTGAAACTTGACACAATAAAGCAGTTTCACGTTTTATCTCTATGTTTTGTTTGGTGTTGAGGTAGCCCAAAGCACGGACTGGCGAAAATCACTTACCTAGAGGTGTTGCCAAGCTTCCAAAAAACTACGATTGGCCTGAAATATCTGGAAACATTTTTTCACTCAATCTTGATGATACTTTCACGTAATGATCAGTACACCAATCCCACTTGGCTCACCAAATTTCGTTCTTCTAGGTTAAACCATTCGTTTGCAGTAACCGTTTTCATTTTTAGGTTTCACTCTGTTTTCTCCTATACGGATACATGTATTTGGAACTCTAAATCAAACACGGTTTGTGCTAGCTTTTTGCTACTTGACAGAATAAAGCAGTTTCAAGTTCTATCTCTAAGGTTTGTTTGCTGTTGATGTAGCCCTAAGCAGAGACTGGCGAAAATCACTTTTCTGGAGAGGGGTTGCCAAGCTTTCAAAAAAATACGATTGGCCTGAAGTCTTAGGAAACATTTTTTCACCCAACCTTGATGATCCCTTCAGGTAATGATCAGTACACCAATCCCACTTGGCTCACCAAATTTTGTTCTTCTAGGTTAACCCGTTCGTTTGCAGTAACCTTTTTCATTTTTAGGTTTCACTCTGTTTTTTGCTATAGGGATACATGTATTTGAAACTCTAAATCAAACACGGTTTGTGCTAGCTCTTTGAAACTTGACCGAATAAAGAAGTTTCAAGTTCTATCTCTAAGGTTTGTTTGCTGTTGATGTAGCCCTAAGCAGAGACTGGCAAAAATCAATTTCCTGGAGAGGGGTTGCCAAGCTTCCAAAAACCTACGATTGGCCTGAAATCTCAGGAAACATTTTTTCATTCAATCTTGAGGATACTTTCACGTAATGATCAGTAAACCAATCCCACTTGGCTCAGGAAATTTCGTTCTTCTAGGTTAAACCGTTCGTTTGCAGTAACCGTTTTCATTTCTAGGTTTCACTCTGTTTTCTGCTATACAAATACATGTATTTGAAGCTCTTAATCAAACACCGTTTGTGCTAGCTCTTTGAAAATTGACACAATAAAGCAGTTTCAAGTACTATCTCTATGATTTGTTTGCTGTTTTTGTAGCCCTAAGCAGAGACTGGCGAAAATCATTTTCCTGGAGAGGGGTTGACAAGCATCCAAAAAACTTCTATTTGCCTGAAATCTCAGCAAACATTTTTTCACCAAATCTTGATGATACTTTCAGGTAGTGATCAGGACACCAATCCCACAGGGCTCACCAAATTTTATTCTTCTAGGTTAAACCGTTCGTTTGCAGTAACCTTTTCATTTTTAGGTTTCACTCTGTTTTCTCCTATACGGATACATGTATTTGGAACTCTAAATCAAACACGGTTTTTGGTAACCCTTTGAAACTTGACACAATAAAGCAGTTTAAAGTTCTATCTCTATGGTTTGTTTGCTATTTATGTAGCCCTAAGCAGAGACGGGCGAAAATCACTTTCCTGGAGAGGGGTTGCCAAGCTACCAAAAAATTACTATTGGCCTTAAATCTCAGGAAATATTTTTTCAACCAATCTTGATGATACTTTCAGGTAATGATCAGTACACCAATCCCACTTGGGTCACCAAATTTCGTTCTTCTAGGTTAAACCGTTCGTTTGCAGTAACCGTTTTCATTTTTAGGATTCACTCTGTTTTCTGCTATACTAATACATGCATTTGAAACTCTAAATCAAACACGGTTTGTGCTAGCTCTTTAAAACTTGACAGAATAAAGCAGTTTCAAGTTCTATCTCTATGGTTTGTTTGCTGTTGATGTAGCCCAAAGCAGAGACTGGCGAAAATCACTTTCCTGGAAAGGGTTTGCCAAGCTTCCAAAAAAGTACGATTTTCCTGAAATCTCAGCAAACATTTTTTCACCCAAACTTGATGATACTTTCAGGTAATGATCAGTACACCAATCCCACATGGCTCACCAAATTTCGTTCTTCTAGGTTGAACCGTTCGTTTGCAGTAAACGTTTTCATTTTTAGGTTTCACTCTGTTTTCTCCTATACGGATACATGTATTTGGAACTCTAAATCAAACACGGTTTTTACTAGCTCTTTCAAACTTGACACAATAAAGCAGTTTCACGTTTTATGTCTATGTTTTTTTTTGTGTTGAGGTAGCCCAAAGCACGGACTGGCGAAAATGACTTACCTGGAGAGGTGTTGCCAAGCTTCCAAAAAACTACGATTGGCCTGAAATCTCAGGAAATATTTTTTCCCACAATCTTGATGATACTTTCAGGCAATGATCAGTACACCAATTCCACTTGGTTCACCAAATTTCGTTCTTCTAGGTAAAACCGTTCTTTTGCAGTAACCGTTTTCATTTTTAGGTTTCACTCTGTTTTCTGCTATATGAATAAATGTATTTGAAACTCTAAATCAAACACGGTTTCTGCTAGCTCTTTGAAACTTGACACAATAAAGCAGTTTCAAGTTCTATCTCTATGGTTTGTTTGCTGTTGATGTGGCCCTAAGCAGAGACTGGCGAAAATCACTTTCCTGGAGAGGGGTTTCCAACTTCCAAAAAACTACGATTGGCCTGAAATCTCAGCAAACATTTTTTCAACCAATCTTGATGATACTTTCAGGTAATAATCAGTACACCAATCCCACTTGGCTCACCAAATTTCGTTCTTCTAGGTTAAACCATTCGTTTGCAGGAACCGTTTTCATTTTTAGGATTCACTCTGTTATCTGCTATACGAATACATGCATTTGAAACGCTAAATGAAACACGGTTTGTGCTAGCTCTTTGAAACTTGACAGACTAAAGTAGTTTCAAGTTCTATCTCTATGGTTTGTTTGCTGTTGATATAGCCCTAAGCTGAGACTGGCGAAAATCACTTTCCAGGAGAGGGGTTGCCAAGCTTCCAAAAAACTACGATTCGCCTGAAATCTCTGAAAACATTTTTTCACCCAATCTTGATGATACTTTCACGTAATGATCAGTACACCAATCCCACTTGGCTCACCAAATTTCGTTCTTCTAGGTTAAACCATTCGTTTGCAGTAACCGCTTTCATTTTTAGGTTTCACTCTGTTTTCTCCTATACGGATACATGTATTTGGAACTCTAAATCAAACACGGTTTGTGCTAGCTTTTTGATACTTGACAGAATAAAGCAGTTTCAAGTTCGATCTCTATGGTTTGTTTGCTGTTGATGTAGCCCTAAGCAGAGACTGGCAAAAATCACTTTCCTGGAGAGGGGTTGCCAAGCTTCCAAAAAACTACGATTTGCCTGAAATCTTAGGAAACATTTTTTCACCCAATCTTGATGATCCCTTCAGGTAATGATCAGTACACCAATCCCACTTGGCTCACCAAATTTTGTTCTTCTAGGTTAAACCGTTCGTTTGCAGTAACCGTTTTCATTTTTAGGTTTCCCTCTGTTTTCTGCTATAGGGATACATGTATTTGAAACTCTAAATCAAACGCGGTTTGTGCTAGCTCTTTGAAACTTGACAGAATAAAGAAGTTTCAAGTTCTATCTCTAAGGTTTGTTTGCTGTTGATGTAGCCCTAAGCAGAGACTGGCGAAAATCACTTTCCTGAAAAGGGTTTGCCAAGCTTCCAAAAAACTACGAGTGGCCTGAAATCTCAGGAAACATTTTTTCAACCAATCTTGATGATACTTTCAGGTAATGATCAGTACACCAATCCCACTTGGCTCACCAAATTTCGTTCTTCTAGGTTAAACCGTTCGTTTGCAGTAAACGTTTTCATTTTTAGGTTTCACTCTGTTTTCTCCTATATGGATACATGTATTTGGAACTCTAAATCAAACAAGGTTTGTGCTAGCTCTTTGACACTTGACAGAATAAAGAAGTTTCAAGTTCTATCTCTATGGTTTGTTTGCTGTTGATGTAGCCCAAAGCAGAGACTTGCGAAAATCACTTTCTTGGAGAGGGGTTGCCAAGCTTCCAAAAAGTACGATTTGCCTGAAATCTTATCAAACATTTTTTCACCCAATCTTGATGATACTTTCAGGTAATGATCAGTACACCATTCCCACGTGGCTCATCAAATTTCGTTCTTCTAGGTTAAACCGTTCGTTTGCAGTAACCGTTTTCATTTTTAGGTTTCACTCTGTTTTCTCCTATATGGATACATGTATTTGGAACTCTAAATCAAACACGGTTTGTGCTAGCTCTTTGAAACTTGACACAATAAAGCAGTTTTAAGTTCTTTCTCTATGGCTTTTTGCTGTTTTTGTAGCCCTAAGAAGAGACTGCCGAAAATCATTTTCCTGGAGAGGGGTTGCCAAGCTTCCAAAAAAATACGATTTGCCTGAAATCTGAGCAAATATTTTTTCACCCAATCTTGATGATACTTTCAGGTAGTGATCAGTACACCAATCCCACTTGGCTCACTAAATTTAGTTCTTCTAAATTAAACCGTTCGTTTGCAGTAACCGTTCTCATTTTTAGGTTTCACTCTGTTTTCTCCTATACGGATATATGTATTTGGAACTCTAAATCAAACACGGTTTTTGCTAGCTCTTTGAAACTTGACACAATAAAGCAGTTTCAAGTTCTATCTCTATGGTTTGTTTGCTGTTGATGTAGCCCTAAGCAGAGACTGACGAAAATCACTTTCCTGGAGAGGGCTTGCCAAGCTTCCAGAAAACTACGATTGGCCTGAAATCTCAGTAAATATTTTTTCACCCAATCTTGATGATACTGTCAGGCAATTATCAGTACACCAATCCCACTTGGCTCACCATATTGCGTTCTTCTAGGTTAAACCGTTCGTTTGCAGTAACCGTTTTCATTTTTAGGTTTCACTCTGTTTTCTCCTATACGGATACATGTATTTGGAACTCTAAATCAAACACGGTTTGTGCTAGCTCTTTCAACCTTGACACAATAAAGCAGTTTCAGGTTCTGTATCTATGGTTCATTTGCTGTTGATGTAGCCCTAAGCAAAGACTGGCGAGAATCCCTTTAATGAAAAGGGGTTGCCAAGCTTCCAGAAATCTAAGAGTTGCCTGAAATCTCAGGAAACACTTTTTCACCCAATCTTGATGATACTTTCAGGGAATGATCAGTACACCAATCCCACTTGGCTCACCAAATTTCGTTCTTCTAGGTTAAACCTTTCGTTTGCAGTAA
Organism: Ictidomys tridecemlineatus; assembly: GCF_052094955.1. Taxonomy (NCBI): domain Eukaryota; kingdom Metazoa; phylum Chordata; class Mammalia; order Rodentia; family Sciuridae; genus Ictidomys; species Ictidomys tridecemlineatus. Next base: position 85,182,647 of record NC_135483.1, read on the forward strand.
CCGTTTTCATTTTTAGGTTTCACTGTGTTTCCTCCTATACGGATACATGTATTGGAACTCTAAATCAAACACGGTTTGTGCTAGCTCTTTGAAACTTGACACAATAAAGCAGTTTCATGTTCTATCTCTATGGTTTGTTTGCTGTTGATGTAGCCCTAAGCAGAGACTGGCGAAAATCACTTACCTGGAGAGGGGTTGCCAAGCTTCCAAAAAACTACGATTGGCCTGAAATCTCAGCAAACATTTTTTCACCCAATCTTGATGATATTTTCAGGTAATGATCAGTACACCAAGCACACTTGGCTCACCAAATTTCGTTTTTCTTGGTTAAACCTTTCGATTGCAGTTACCGTTTTCATTTTTAGGTTAAACTCTCTTTTCTCCTATACGGATACATGTATTTGGAACTCTAAATTAAACATGGTTTGTGCTAGCTCTTTGAAACTTGACACAATAAAGCAGTTTCAAGTTCTATCTCTATGGTTTGTTTCCTGTTGATGTAGCCCTAAGCAGAGACTGGCGAAAATCACATTCCTGGAGAGTGGTTGCCAAGTTTCCAAAAAAGTACGAATTTCCTGAAATCTCAGCAAACATTTTTTCACCCAATCTTGATGATACTTTCAGGTAATGATCAGTACACCAATCAAACTTGGCTCACCAAATTTCGTTCTTCTAGGTTAAAACGTTCGTTTGCAGTAATCATTTTCATTTTTAGGTTTCACTCTGTTTTCTCCTATACGGATACACGTATTTGGAACTCTAAATCAAACACGGTTTGTGATAGCTCTTTGAAACTTGATACAATAAAGCAGTTTCAAGTTCTATCTCTATGGTTTGTTTGCTGTTAATGTAGCCCTAAGCAGAGAGTGGCGAAAATCACTTTCCTGGAGAGGGGTTGCCAAGCTTCCAAAAAACTACGATTGGCCTGAAATCTCAGCCAATATTTTTTTTATCCAATCTTGATGGTACTTTCTGTTAATGATCAGTACACCAATCCCACTTGGCTAACCAAATTTTGTTCTTCTAGGTTAAACCGTTCGTTTCCAGTAACCTTTTTCATTTTTAGGTTTCACTCTGTTTTCTGCTATACAAATACATGTATTTGGAACTCTAAATCAAACACGGTTTGTGCTAGCTCTTTGAAACCTTTGAAAATAAAGCAGTCTCAAGTTCTTTCTGTATGGTTTGTTTGCTGTTTTTGTAGCCCTAAGCAGAGACTGGCGAAAATCATTTTTCTGGAAAGGGGTTGCCAAGCTTCCAAAAAATTACGAATTGCCTGAAATCTCAGCAAATATTTTTTCACCCAATCTTGATGATACTTTCAGGTAGTGATCAGTACACCAATCCCACTTGGCTCACCAAATTTCGTTCTACTAGGTTAAACCGTTCGTTTGCAGTAACCGTTTTAATTTTAAGTTTCACTCTGTTTTCTCCTATACGGATACATGTATTTGGAACTCTAAATCAAACACGGTTTGTGGTACCTCTTTGAAACTTGACACAATAAAGCAGTTTCAAGTTCTATCTCTATGGTTTGTTTGCTGTTGATGTAGCCCTAAGCATAGACTGGCGAAAATCACTTTCCTGGAGAGGGTTTGACAAGCTTCCAAAAAACTACAATTGGCCTGACATCTCAGCAAATATTTTTTCATCCAAAATTGATGATTCTTTCAGGTAATGATCAGTACACCAATCCCACTTGGCTCACCAAATTTTGTTCTTCTTGGTTAAACCGTTCTTTTGCAGTAACCTTTTTCATTTTTAGGTTTCACTCTGTTTTCTGCTATACAAATACATGTATTTGGAACACTAAATCAAACACGGTTTGTGCTAGCTCTTTGAAAATTGACACAATAAAGCAGTTTCAAGTTCTATCTCAATGGTTTGTTTGCTGTTGATGTAGCCCTAAACAGAGACTGGCGAAAATCAAATTCCTGGAGAGGGGTTGCCAAGCTTCCAAAAAACTACGATTGGCCTGAAATCTCAGCCAATATTTTTTTATCCAATCTTGATAGTACTTTCAGTTAATGATCAGTACACCAATCCCACTTGGCTGTCCGAATTTTGTTCTTCTAGGTTAAACCGTTCCTTTGCAGTAAACGTTTTCATTTTTAGGTTTCACTCTGTTTTCTCCTATACAGATACATGTATTTTAAACTCTAAATCAAACACGGTTTGTGGTAGCTCCTTGAAACTTGACACAATAAAGAAGTTTCAAGTTCTATCTCTATGGTTTGTTTGCTGTTGATGTAGCCCTAAGCAAAGACTGGCAAAAATCACTTTCCTGAAGAGGGGTTGCCAAGCTTCCAAAAAATTACGATTGGCCAGAAATCTCAGGAAACATTTTTTCACCCAATCTTGATGATACTTTCAGTTAATGATAAGTACACCAATCCCACTTGGCTAACCATATTCCGTTCTTCTAGGTTAAACCGTTCGATTGCAGTAACCGTTTTCATTTTTAGGTTTCACTCTGTTTTCTCCTATACGGATACATGTATTTGGAACTCTAAATCAAACACCGTTTGTGCTAGCTCTTTGAAATTAGACACAATAAAGCAGTTTCAAGTTCTATCTCTATGGTTTGTTTGCTGTTGATGTAGCCCTAAGCAGAGACTGGCGAAAATCACTTTCCTGGAGAGGGGTTGCCAAGCTTCCAAAAAAGTATGATTTTCCTGAAATCTCAGCAAACATTTTTTCACCCGATCTTGATGATACTTTCAGGTAATGATCAGTACACCAATCCCACTTGGCTCACCAAATTTCGGTCTTCTAGGTTAAACCGTTCGTTTGCAGTAACCGTTTTCATTTTTGGGTTTCACTCTGTTTTCTCCTATACGGATACATGTATTTGGAACTCTAAATCAAACACGGTTTGTGCTAGCTCTTTGAAACTTGACACAATAAAGAAGTTTCAAGTTCTGTCTTCATGGTTTGTTTGCTGTTGATGTAGCCCTAAACAGAGACTGGCGAAAATCAATTTCCTGGAGAGGGGTTGCCAAGCTTCCAAAAAACTACGATTGGCCTGAAATCTCAGCCAATATTTTTTTATCCAATCTTGATAGTACTTTGAGTTAATGATCAATACACCAATCCCACTTGGCTCACCAATTTTGTTCTTCTAGGTTAAACCGTTCGTTTGCAGTAAACGTTTTCATTTTTAGGTTTCACTCTGTTTTTTCCTATACAGATACATGTATTTGCAACTCTAAATCAAACACGGTTTCTGCTAACTTTTGAAACTTGACACAATAAAGCAGTTGTAAGTTCTATCTCTATGGTTTGTTTGCTGTTGATGTAGCCCTAAGCAGAGACTGGCGAAAATCACTTTCCTGGAGAGGGGTTGCCAAGCTTCCAAAACACTAGGATTCGCCTGAAATTTCAGGAAACTTTTTTTTACCAAATCTTGATGATACTTTAATATAATGATCACTACACCAATCTCACTTGGCTCACCAAATTTCGTTCTTCTAGGTTAAACCGTTCGTTTGCAGTAACCGTTTTCATTTTGAGGTTTCACTCTGTTTTCTCCTATACAGATACATGTATTTGGTACTCTAAATCAAACACGGTTTGTGCTAGCTATTTGAAACTTGACACAATAACGCAGTTTCAAGTTCTATCTCTGTGGTTTGTTTTCTGTTGATGTAGCCCTAAGCAGAGACTGGCGAAAATCAATTTCCTGGACAGGGGTTGCCAAGTTTCCAAAAAACTAAGATTGGCCTGAAATCTCAGCCAATATTTTTTTATCCAATATTGATGGTACTTTCAGTTAATGATCAGGACACCAATTCCACGTGGCTCACCAAATTTTGTTCTCCTAGGTTAAACCGTTCGTTTGCAGTAAACGTTTTTATTTTAAGGTTTCATTCTGTTTTCTCCTATACAGATACATGTATTTGGAACTCTAAATCAAACACGGTTTTTGCTAGCTTTTTGAAACTTGACAGAATAAAGCTGTTTCAAGTTCTATCTCTATGGTTTGTTTGCTGTTGATGTAGCCCTAACCAGAAACTGGCGAAAATCACTTTCCTGGAAAGGGTTTGCCAAGCTTCCAAAAAAGTATGATTGGCCTGAAATCTCAGCAAATATTTTTTCATCCAATCTTGATGGTACTTTCAGTTAATGATCAGTACACCAATCCCACTTGGCTCCCCAAATTTTGTTTTTCTAGGTTAAACCGTTCGTTTGCAGTAAACGTTTACATTTTTAGGTTTCACTCTGTTTTCTCCTATACAGATACATGTATTTGGAACTCTAAATCAAACTCGGTTTGATGTAGCTCCTTGAAATTTGATACAATAAAGCAGTTTCAAGTTCTATCTCTATGGTTTGTTTGCTGTTGATGTAGCCCTAAGCAGAGACTGGCAAAAATCACTTTTCTGGAGAGGGGTTGCCAAGCTTCCAAAAAATTAGGATTGGCCTGAAATCTCAGGAAACATTTTTTCATCCAATCTTGATGGTACTTTAAGTTAATGATCAGTACACCAATCCCACTTGGCTCACCAAATTTCGTTCTTCTAGGTTAAACCGTTCGTTTGCAGTAAACGTATTCATTTTTAGGTTTCACTTGGTTTTTTCCTATACGGATACATGTATTTGGAACTCTAAATCAAACACGGTTTGTGCTAGGTCTTTGAAACTTGACACAATAAAGCAGTTTCAATTTTCTATCTCTATGGTTTGTTTGCTGTTGATGTAGCCCTAAGCAGAGACTAGCGAAAATCACTTACCTGGAGAGGGGTTGCCAAGCTTCCAAAAAACTACGATTGGCCTGAAATCTCAGGAAACATTTTTTCACCCAATCTTGATGATACTTTCACGTAATGATCAGTAAACCAATCCCACTTGGCTCAGGAAATTTCGTTCTTCTAGGTTAAACCGTTCGTTTGCAGTAACCGTTTTCATTTCTAGGTTTCACTCTGTTTTCTGCTATACAAATACATGTATTTGAAGCTCTTAATCAAACACCGTTTGTGCTAGCTCTTTGAAACTTGACACAATAAAGCAGTTTCAAGTTCTATCTCTGTGGTTTGTTTGCTGTTTTTGTGGCCCTAAGCGGAGACTGGCGAAAATCATTTTCCTGGAGAGGGGTTGACAATCTTCCAAAAAACTACTATTTGCCTGAAATCTCAGCAAATATTTTTTCACCCAATCTTGATGATACTTTCAGGTAGTGATCAGTACACCAATCCCACTTGGCTCACCAAATTTCGTTCTTCTAGGTTAAACCCTTCGTTTGCAGTAACCTTTTCATTTTTAGGTTTCACTCTGTTTTCTCCTATATGGATACATGTATTTGGAACTCTAAATCAAACACGGTTTGTGCTAGGTCTTTGAAACTTGACACAATAAAGCAGTTTCAAGTTCTATCTCTATGGTTTGTTTGCTGTTGATGTAGCCCTAAGCAGAGAGTGGCAAAAATCACTTTCCTGGAGAGGGGTTGCCAAGCTTCCAAAAAATTAGGATTGGCCTGAAATCTCAGGAAACATTTTTTCGCCCAATCTCGATGATACTTTCACGTAATGATCAGTAAACCAATCCCACTTGGCTCAGGAAATTTCGTTCTTCTAGGTTAAACCGTTCGTTTGCAGTAACCGTTTTCATTTCTAGGTTTCACTCTGTTTTCTGCTATACAAATACATGTATTTGAAGCTCTTAATCAAACACCGTTTGTGCTAGCTCTTTGAAACTTGACACAATAAAGCAGTTTCAAGTTCTATCTCTATGGTTTGTTTGCTGTTTTTGTGGCCCTAAGCGGAGACTGGCGAAAATCATTTTCCAGGAGAGGGGTTGACAGGCGTCCAAAAAGTACTATTTGCCGGAAATCTCAGCAAATATTTTTTCACCCAATCTTGATGATACTTTCAGGTAGTGATCAGTACACCAATCCCACTTGGCTCACCAAATTTCGTTCTTCTAAGTTAAACCGTTCGTTTGCAGTAACCTTTTCATTTTTAGGTTTCACTCTGTTTTCTCCTATACGGATACATGTATTTGGAACTCTAAATCAAACACGGTTTTTGCTAGCTCTTTGAAACTTGACAGAATAAAGCAGTTTCAAGTTCTATCTCTATGGTTTGTTTGCTGTTGATGTAGCCCTAAGCAGAGACTGACGAAAATCACTTTCCTGCAAAGGGTTTGCCAAGCTTCCAAAAAAGTACGATTTTCCTGAAATCTAAGCAAACATTTTTTCACCCAATCTTGATGATACTTTCACGTAATGATCAGTACACCAATCCCACTTGGCTCACCAAATTTCGTTCTTCTAGGTTAAACCGTTCGTTTGCAGTAAACGTGTTCATTTTTAGGTTTCACTTGGTTTTTTCCTATACGTATACATGTATTTGGAACTCTAAATCAAACACGGTTTGTGCTAGGTCTTTGAAACTTGACACAATAAAGCAGTTTCAATTTCTATCTCTATGGTTTGTTTGCTGTTGATGTAGCCCTAAGCAGAGACTGGCGAAAATCACTTTCCTGGAGAGGGGTTGCCAAGCTTCCAAAAAACTACGATTGGCCTGAAATCTCAGGAAACATTTTTTCACCCAATCTTGATGATACTTTCACGTAATGATCAGTAAACCAATCCCACATGGCTCAGGAAATTTCGTTCTTCTAGGTTAAACCGTTCGTTTGCAGTAAACGTTTTCATTTCTAGGTTTCACTCTGTTTTCTGCTATACAAATACATGTATTTGAAGCTCTTAATCAAACACCGTTTGTGCTAGCTCTTTGAAACTTGACACAATAAAGCAGTTTCAAGTTCTATCTCTATGGTTTGTTTGCTGTTTTTGTAGCCCTAAGCAGAGACTGGCGAAAATCATTTTCCTGGAGAGTGGTTGACAAGCTTCCAAAAAACTACTATTTGCCTGAAATCTCAGCAAATATTTTTTCTCCCAATCTTGATGATACTTTCAGGTAGTGATCAGTACACCAATCCCACTTGGCTCACCAAATTTCGTTCTTCTAGGTTAAACCGTTCGTTTGCAGTAACCTTTTCATTTTTAGGTTTCACTCTGTTTTCTCCTATACGGATACCTGTATTTGGAACTCTAAATCAAACACGGTTTCTGCTAACTTTTGAAACTTAACACAATAAAGCAGTTGTAAGTTCTATCTCTATGGTTTGTTTGCTGTTGATGTAGCCCTAAGCAGAGACTGGCGAAAATCACTTTCCTGGAGAGGGGTTGCCAAGATTCCAAAACACTAGGATTCGCCTGAAATTTCAGGAAAATTTTTTTACCAAATCTTGATGATACTTTCAGATAATGATCACTACACCAATCTCACTTGGCTCACCAAATTTCGTTCTTCTAGGTTAAACCGTTCGTTTGCAGTAACCGTTTTCATTTTTAGGTTTCACTATGTTTTCTCCTATACAGATACATGTATTTGGTACTCTAAATCAAACACGGTTTGTGCTAGCTCTTTGAAACTTGACACAATAACGCAGTTTCAAGTTCTATCTCTGTGGATTGTTTTCTGTTGATGTAGCCCTAAGCAGAGACTGGCGAAAATCAATTTCCTGGACAGGGGTTGCTAAGTTTCCAAAAAACTAAGATTGGCCTGAAATCTCAGCCAATATTTTTTTATCCAATATTGATGGTACTTTCAGTTAATGATCAGGACACCAATTCCACGTGGCTCACCAAATTTTGTTCTCCTAGGTTAAACCGTTCGTTTGCAGTAAACGTTTTTATTTTTAGGTTTCATTCTGTTTTCTCCTATACAGATACATGTATTTGGAACACTAAATCAAACACGGTTTGTGCTAGCTTTTTGAAACTTGACAGAATAAAGCTGTTTCAAGTTCTATCTCTATGGTTTGTTTGCTGTTGATGTAGCCCTAACCAGAAACTGGCGAAAATCACTTTCCTGGAAAGGGTTTGCTAAGCTTCCAAAAAAAGTATGATTGGCCTGAAATCTCAGCAAATATTTTTTCATCCAATCTTGATGGTACTTTCAGTTAATGATCAGTACACCAATCCCACTTGGCTCCCCAAATTTTGTTCTTCTAGGTTTAAACCGTTCTTTGCAGTAAACGTTTTCATTTTTAGGTTTCACTCTGTTTTCTCCTATACAGATACATGTATTTGGAACTCTAAATCAAACACGGTTTGATGTAGCTCCTTGAAATTTGATACAATAAAGCAGTTTCAAGTTCTATCTCTATGGTTTGTTTGCTGTTGATGTAGCCCTAAGCAGAGACTGGCAAAAATCACTTTTCTGGAGAGGTGTTGCCAAGCTTCCAAAAAATTAGGATTGGCCTGAAATCCCAGGAAACATTTTTTCACCCAATCTTGATGGTACTTTCAGTTAATGATCAGTACACCAAGCACACTTGGCTCACCAAATTTCGTTTTCCTAGGTTAAACCTTTCAATTGCAGTAACCGTTTTCATTTTTAGGTTTCACTCTGTTTTCTACTATACGAATACATGTATTTGGAACTCTAAATCAAACACGGTTTGTACTAGCTCTTTGAAACTTGACACAATAAAGCAGTTTCAAGTTCTATCTCTATGGTTTGTTTTCTGTTGATGTAGCCCTAAGCAGAGACTGGCGAAAATTACTTTCTTGAGAGGGGTTGCCAAGCTTCCAAAAAAGTACAATTTTCCTGAAATCTCAGCAAACATTTTTTCACCCCAATCTTGATGATACTTTCACGTAATGATCAGTGCACCAATTTCACTTGGGTCACCAAATTTCGTTCTTCTAGGTTAAAACGTTCATTTGCAGTAACCGTTTTCATTTTTAGGTTTCACTCTGTTTTCTTCTATATGGATACTTATATTTGGAACTCTAAATCAAACACGGTTTGTGCTAGCTATTTGAAACGTGACACAATAAAGCAGTTTCAAGTTCTATAACTATGGTTTGTTTGCTGTTGATGTAGCCCTAAGCAGAGACTTGCGAAAATCAATTTCCTGAAGAGGGGTTGTCAAGCTTCCAAAAAACTATGATTTTCCTGAAATATCAGGAAACATTTTTTCACCCAATCTTCATGATAATTTCAGGTAATGATCAGTACACCAGTCCAACTTGGCTCACCAAATTATGTACTTCTAGTTTAAACCATTCGTTTGCAGTAACCGTTTACATTTTTAGGTTTCACTTTGTTTTCTCCTATATGGATACATGTTTTTGGAACACTAAATAAAACAGGGTTTGTGCTAGCTCTTTGAAACTTGACAAAATAAAGCAGTTTCAAGTTTTATCTCTATGGTTTGTGTGTTGTTGATGTAGCCCTAGGCAGAGACTGGCGAAAATCACTTTCCTGGAGAGGGCTTGCCAAGCTTCCAAAAAACCACGATTCGCCTGAAATCTCAGCAAATATTTTTTCATCCAATCTTCATGGTAGTTTCAGTTAATAATCAGTACACCAATCCCACTTGGCTCACCAAATTTTCTTCTTCTAGCTTAAACCGATCGTTTGCAGTAACCGTTTTCATTTTTAGGTTTCACTCTGTTTTCTCCTATACAGATACTTGTATTGGAACTCTAAAACAAACACGGTTTGTGGCAGCTCTTTGAAACTTTACACCATAAAGCAGTTTCAAGTTCTATCTCTATGGTTTGTTTGCTGTTGATGTAGCCCTAAGCAGAGACTGGCGAAAATCACTTTCCTGGAGAGGGGTTGCCAAGCTTCCAAATAACTACAATTGACCTGAAATCTCAGCAAACATTTTTTCACCCAATCTTGATGATACTTTCAAGTAATGATCAGTACACCAATCCCACTTGGCACACCAAATTTCGTTCTTCTAGGTTAATCCGTTCGTTTGCAGTAACCGTTTTCATTTCTAAGTTTCACTCTGTTTTCTCCTATTACGGATACATGTATTTGGAACTCTAAATCAAACACGGTTTGTGGTAGCTCTTTGAAACTTGACACAATAAAGCAGTTTCAAGTTCTATCCCTATGGTTTGTTTGCTGTTGATGTAGCCCTAAGCAGAGACTGTCGAAAATCACTTTCCTGGAGAGGGGTTGCCAAGCTTCCAAAAAGTACGATTGGCCTGAAATCTCAGCAAACATTTTTTCACCCAATCTTGATGATACTTTCAGGTAATGATCAGTACACCAATCCCACTTGGCTCGCCAAATTTCGTTCTTCTAGGTTAAAACGTTCATTTGCAGTAACCGTTTTCATTTTTAGGATTCACTCTGTTTTCTCCTATATGGATACATGTATTTGGAACTCTAAATCAAACAGGGTTTGTGCTAGCTCTTGAAAATTGACAGAATAAAGCAGTTTCAAGTTCTATCTCTATGGTTTGTTTGCTGTTGATGTAGCCCTAAGCAGAGACTGGCGAAGATGACTTTCCTGGAGAGGCGTTGACAAGCTTCCAAAAAACGACGAATGGCCTGAAATCTCAGGAAACATTTTTTCACCCAATCTTGATGATACTTTCAGGTAATGATCAGTACCCCAATCCCACTTGGCTCACCAAATTTTGTTCTTCTAGGTTAAAACATTCGTTTGCAATAACCGTTTTTATTTTTAGGTTTCACTCTGTTTTCTCCTATACAGATACTTGTATTGGAACTCTAAATCAAACACGGTTTGTGGTAGCTCTTTGAAACTTGACACAATAAAGCAGTTTCAAGGTCTATTTCTACGGTTTGTTTGCTGTTGATGTAGCCCTAAGCAGAGACTGTCGAAAATCACTTTTCTGGAGAGGGGTTGCCAAGCTTCCAAAAAGTACGATTTGCCTGAAATCTCAGCAATCATTTTTTCACCCAGTCTTGATGATACCTTCAGGTAATGATCAGTACACCAATCCCACTTGGCTCACCAAATTTCGTTCTTCTATGTTAAATCGTTCGTTTGCAGTAACCGTTTTCATTTTTAGGTTTCACTCTGTTTTCTCCTATACGGATACATGTATTTGGAACTCTAAATCAAACACGGTTTGTGCTAGCTCTTTGAAACTTGACACAATAACGCAGTTTCAAGTTCTATCTCTGTGGTTTATTTTCTGTTGATGTAGCCCTAAGCAGAGACTGGCGAAAATCAATTTCCTGGACAGGGGTTGCAAAGTTTCCAAAAAACTAAGATTGGCCTGAAATCTCAGCCAATAATTTTTTTATCCAATATTGATGGTACTTTCAGTTAATGATCAGGACACCAATCCCACGTGGCTCACCAAATTTTGTTCTCCTAGGTTAAACCGTTCGTTTGCAGTAAACGTTTTTATTTTTAGGTTTCATTCGGTTTTCTCCTATACAGATACATGTATTTGGAACTCTAAATCATACACGGTTTGTGCTAGCTTTTTGAAACTTGACAGAATAAAGCTGTTTCAAGTTCTATCTCTATGGTTTGTTTGCTGTTGATGTAGCCCTAACCAGAAACTGGCGAAAATCACTTTCCGGGAAAGGGTTTGCCAAGCTTCCAAAAAAGTATGATTGGCCTGAAATCTCAGCAAATATTTTTTCATCCAATCTTGATGGTACTTTCAGTTAAAGATCAGTACACCAATCCCACTTGGCTCCCCAAATTTTGTTCTTCTAGGTTAAACCGTTTGTTTGCAGTAACCGTTTTCATTTTTAGGTTTCACTCTGTTTTCTCCTATACGGATACATGTATTTGGAACTCTAAATCAAACACGGTTTGTGCTAGCTCTTTGAAACTTGACAGAATTAAGCAGTTTCAAGTTCTATCTCTATGGTTTGTTTGCTGTTGATGTAGGCCTAAGCAGAGACTGGCGAAAATAACTTTCCTGGAGATGGGTTGCCAAGCTTTCCAAAAACTACGTTTGGCCTGAAATCTCAGGAAACATTTTTTCACCCAATCTTGATGATACCTTCAGGTAATGATCAGTATACCAATCCCACTTGGCTCACCAAATTTTGTTTTTCTAGGTTAAACCTTTCGTTTTCAGTAACCGTTTTCATTTTGAGGTTTCACTCTGTTTTCTGCTATACGGATACATGTATTTGAAGCTCTAAATCAAACACGGTTTGTGCTAGCTCTTTGGAACTTGACAGAATAAAGAAGTTTCAAGTTCTATCTCTATGGTTTGTTTGCTGTTGATGTAGCCCTAAGCAGAGACTGGCGAAAATCACTTTTCTGGAGAGGGGTTGCCAAGATTCCAAAAAAATACGATTGGCCTGAAATCTCAGAAAATATTTTTTCATCACATCTTGATGGTACTTTCAGTTAATGATCAGTACACCAATCCCACTTGGCTCACCAAATTTTGTTCTTCTAGGTAAAATCGTTCGTTTGCAGTAAAAGTTTTCATTTTTAGGTTTCACTTTGTTTTCTCCTATACAGATACATGTATTTGGAACTCTAAATCAAACACGGTTTCTGGAGGCTCTTTGAAACTTTACACAATAAATCAGTTTCGAGTTCTATTTCTATGGTTTGTTTTCTGTTGATGTAGCCCTAAGCAGAGACTGTCGAAAATCACTTTCCTGGAGAGGGGTTGCCAAGCTTCCAAAAAACTACGATTGGCCTGAAATCTCAGCAAACATTTTTTCACCCAATCTTGATGATACTTTCAGGTAATGATCAGTACACCAATCCCACTTGGCTCACCAAATTTCGTTCTTCTAGGTTAAAACGTTCGTTTGCAGAAACCGTTTTCATTTTTAGGATTCACTCTGTTTTCTCCTATATAAATACATGTATTTGGAACTCTAAATCAAACAGGGTTTGTGCTAGCTCTTGAAACTTGACAGAATAAAGCAGTTTCACGTTCTATCTCTATGGTTTGTTTGCTGTTGATGTAGCCCTAAGCAGAGACTGGCGAAGATGACTTTCCTGGAGAGGGGTTGCCAAGCTTCCAAAAAAGTATAAATTTCCTGAAATCTCAGCAAACATTTTTTCACCCAATCTTGATAATACTTTCAGGTAATGATCAATACCCCAATCCCACTTGGCTCACCAAATTTTGTTCTTCTAGGTTAAAACGTTCGTTTGCAGTAACCGTTTTCATTTTTAGGTTTCACTCTGTTTTCTCCTATACAGATACTTGTATTGGAACTCTAAATCAAACACGGTTTGTGGTAGCTCTTTGAAACTTGACACAATAAAGCAGTTTCAAGTTCTATCTCTATGGTTTGTTTGCTGTTGATGTAGCCCTAAGCATAGAGTGGCGAAAATCACTTTCCTGAAGAGGGGTTGCCAAGCTTCCAAAAAAGTACGATTGGCCTGAAATCGCAGGAAACATTTTTTAACCCAATCTTGATGATACTTTCAGGTAATGATCAGTACACCAATCCCACTTGGCTCACCAAATTTCGTTCTTCTAGGTTAAACCGTTCGTTTGCAGTAACCGTTTTCATTTTTAGGTTTCACTCTGTTTTCTCCTATACGGATACATGTATTTGGAACTCTAAAACAAACACGGTTTGTGGCAGCTCTTTGAAACTTTACACCATAAAGCAGTTTCAAGTTCTATCTCTATGGTTTGTTTGCTGTTGATGTAGCCCTAAGCAGAGACTGGCGAAAATCACTTTCCTGGAGAGGGGTTGCCAAGCTTCCAAACAACTACAATTGGCCTGAAATCTCAGCAAACATTTTTTCACCCAATCTTGATGATACTTTCAAGTAATGATCAGTACACCAATCCCACTTGGCTCGCCAAATTTCGTTCTTCTAGGTTAAAACGTCCATTTGCAGTAACCGTTTTCATTTTTAGGATTCACTCTGTTTTCTCCTATATGGATACATGTATTTGGAACTCTAAATCAAACAGGGTTTGTGCTAGCTCTTGAAAATTGACAGAATAAAGCAGTTTCAAGTTCTATCTCTATGGTTTGTTTGCTGTTGATGTAGCCCTAAGCAGAGACTGGCGAAGATGACTTTCCTGGAGAGGCGTTGACAAGCTTCCAAAAAACGATGAATGGCCTGAAATCTCAGGAAACATTTTTTCACCCAATCTTGATGATACTTTCAGGTAATGATCAGTACCCCAATCCCACTTGGCTCACCAAATTTTGTTCTTCTAGGTTAAAACATTCGTTTGCAATAACCGTTTTATTTTTAGGTTTCACTCTGTTTTCTCCTATACAGATACTTGTATTGGAACTCTAAATCAAACACGGTTTGTGGTAGCTCTTTGAAACTTGACACAATAAAGCAGTTTCAAGGTCTATTTCTACGGTTTGTTTGCTGTTGATGTAGCCCTAAGCAGAGACTGTCGAAAATCACTTTTCTGGAGAGGGGTTGCCAAGCTTCCAAAAAGTACGATTTGCCTGAAATCTCAGCAATCATTTTTTCACCCAGTCTTGATGATACCTTCAGGTAATGATCAGTACACCAATCCCACTTGGCTCACCAAATTTCCTTCTTCTAAGTTAAACCGTTCGTTTGCAGTAACCGTTTTCATTTTTAGGTTTCACTCTGTATTCTCCTATATGGATAAACGTATTTGGAAATCTAAATCAAACACGGTTTGTGCTAGCTCTTTGAAACTAGACAGAATAAAGCAGTTTCAAGTTCTATCTCTATGGTTGGTTTGCTGTTGATGTAGCCCTAAGCAGAGACTGGCGAAAATCACTTTCCTGGAGAGGGGTTGCCAAGCTTCCAAAAAACTACGATTGGCCTAAAAATCTCAGGAAACATTTTTTCACCCAATCTTGATGATACTTTCAGGTAATGATCAGTACACAAATCCCACTTGGCTCACCAAATTTCGTTCTTTTACGTTAAACCGTTCGTTTGCAGTAACCGTTTTCATGTTTAGGTTTCACTCTGTTTTCTCCTATACGGATACATGTATTTGGAACACTAAATCAAACACGGTTTGTGCTACCTTTTCAAACTTGACACAATATATAGTGTTCAAGTTCTATCTCTATGGTTTGTTTGCTGTTGATGTATCCCTAAGCAGAGACTAACGAAAATCACTTTCCTGGAGAGGGGTTGCCAAGCTTTCAAAAAACTACGATTGGCCTGAAATCTCAGGAAACATTTTTTCACCCAATCTTGATGATACTTTCAGGTAATGATCAGTACACCAATCCCACTTGGCTCACCAAATTTCGTTCTTCTAGGTTAAACCGTTCGTTTGCAGTAACCCTTTTCATTTTTAGGTTTCACTCTGTTTTCTCCTATACGGATACATGTATTTGGAACTCTAAATCAAACACAGTTTGTGCTACCTTTTTAAACTTGACACAATAAAGCAGTTTTAAGTTCCTTCTCTATGTTCTGTTTGCTGTTGATGTAGCCCTAAGCAGAGACTGGCTAAAATCACTTACCTGGATGGGGTTGCCAAGCTTCCAAAAAACTATGATTGGCCTGAAATTTCAGGAAACATTTTTTCACCCAATCTTGATGATACTTTCAGGTAATGATCAGTACACCAATCCCACTTGGCTCACCAAATTTCGTTCTTCTAGGTTAAACCGTTCGTATGCAGTAACCGTTTTCATTTTTAGGTTTCACTCTATTTTCTGCTGTAAAAATACATGTATTTGAAACTCTAAATCAAACACGGTTTGTGCTAGCTCTTTGAAACTTGACACAATAAAGCAGTTTCAAGTTCTATCTCTATGGTTTGTTTGCTGTTGATGTAGCCCTAAGCAGAGACTGGCGAAAATCACTTTCCTGCAGAGGGGTTGCCAAGCTTCCAAAAAACTACAATTGGCCTGAAATCTCAGCAAATATTTTTTCATCCAATCTTGATGGTACTTTCAGGTAATGATCAGTACACCAATCCCACTTGGCTCACCAAATTTTGTTCTTCTAGGTTAAACCATTCGTTTGCAATAAACGTTTTCATTTTTAGGTTTCACTCTGTTTTCTACTATACAGATACATGTATTTGGAACTCTAAATCAAACACGGTTTTTGGTAGTTCTTTGAAACTTGACACAATAAAGCAGTTTCAAGTTCTATCTCTATGGTTTGTTTGCTGTTGATGTAGCCCTAAGCAGAGACTGGCGAAAATCACTTTCCTGGAGAGGGGTTGCCAAGCTTCCAAAAAGTACGATTTGCCTGAAATCTCAGGAAACATTTTTTCACCCAATCTTGATGATACTTTCAGGTAATGATCAGTACACCAATCCCACTTGGCTTACCAAATTTCGTTCTTCTAGGTTAAACTGTTCGTTTGCAGTAACCGTTTTCATTATCAGGTTTCACTCTGTTTTCTCCTATAGGGATACATGTATTTGGAACTCTAAATAAAACACGGTTTGTGCTACCTCTTTGATACTTGACAGAATAAAGCAGTTTCAAGTTCTATCTCTATGGTTTGTTTGCTGTTGATGTAGCCCTAAGCAGAGACTGGCGAAAATCACTTTCCTGGAGAGGGGTTGCCAAGCTTCCAAAAAGGACGATTTGCCTAAAATCTCAGCAAACATTTTTTCACCCAATCTTGGTGATACTTTCAGGTAATGATAAGCACACCAATCCCACTTGGCTCACCAAATTTCGTTCTTCTTGGTTAAACCGTTCGTTTGCAGTAACCGTTTTCATTTTTAGGTTTCACTCTGTTTTCTCCTATACGGATACATGTATTTGGAACTCTAAAAAAACACGGTTTGTGCTAGCTCTTTGAAACTTGACAGAATAAAGCAGTTTCAAGTTCTATCTCTATGGTTTGTTTGCTGTTGATGTAGCCCTAAGCAGAGACTGGCGAAGATGACTTTCCTGGAGAGGGGTTGCCAAGCTTCCAAAAAACTACGATTGGCCTGAAATCTCAGGAAACATTTTTTCACCCAATCTTGATGATACTTTCAGGTAATGATCAGTACACCAATCCCACGTGGCTCACCAAATTTCGTTCTTCTAGGTTAAACCGTTCGTTTGCAGTAATTCTTTTCATTTTTAGGTTTCACTCTGTTTTCTCCTATACGGATACATGTATTTGGAACTCTAAATCAAACACGGTTTGTGCTACCTTTTTAAACTTGACACAATAAAGCAGTTTTAAGTTCCATCTCTATGTTTTGTTTGCTGTTGATGTAGCCCCAAGCAGAGACTGGCTAAAATCACTTACCTGGATGGGGTTGCTAAGCTTCCAAAAAACTATGATTGGCCTGAAATTTCAGGAAACATTTTTTCACCCAATCTTGATGATACTTTCAGGTAATGATCAGTACACCAATCCCACGGGGCTCACCAAATTTCGTTCTTCTAGGTTAAACCGTTCGTATGCAGTAACCGTTTTCATTTTTAGGTTTCACTCTGTTTTCTGCTATAAAAATACATGTATTTGGAACTCTAAATCAAACAGGGTTTGTGCTAGCTCTTTGAAACTTGACAGAATAAAGCAGTTTCAAATTCTATCTCTATGGTTTGTTTGCTGTTGATGTAGGCCTAAGCAGAGACTGGCGAAAATCACTTTCCTGGAGAGCGTTTGCCAAGCTTCCAAAAAACTACGATTTGCCTGAAATCTCAGCAAATATTTTTTCACCCAATCTTGATGATACTTTCAGGTAATGATCAGGACACCAAGCCCACTTGGCTCAACAAATTTCGTTCTTCTAGGTTAAACCGTTCGTTTGCAGAAACCGTTTTCATTTTTAGGTTTCACTCTGTTTTCTGCTATACAAATACATGTATTTGGAACTCTAAATCAAACAAGGTTTGTGCTAGCTCTTTGAAACTTGACAGAATAAAGCAGTTTCAAGTTCTTTCTCTATGGTTTGTTTGTTGTTTTTGTAGCCCTAAGAAGAGACTGGTGAAAATCACTTTCCTGGAGAGGGGTTGCCAAGCTTCCAAAAAACTACGATTTGCCTGAAACCTCAGCAAATATTTTTTCACCCAATCTTGATGATACTTTCAGGTAGTGATCAGTAATCCAATCCCACTTGGCTCACCAAATTGCGTTCTTCTAGGTTAAACCGTTCGTTTGCAGTAACCGTTTTAATTTTTAGGTTTCACTCTGTTTTCTCCTATACGGATACATGTATTTGGAACTCTAAATCAAACACGGTTTGTGGTAGCTCTTTGAAATTTGACACAATAAAGCAGTTTCAAGCTCTATCTCTATTTTTTGTTTGATGTTGATGTAGCCCTAAGCAGAGACTGGCGATATTCACTTTCCTGGAGAGGAGTTGCCAAGCTTCCCAAAAACTACGATTGGCCTGAAATCTCATGAAATATTTTTTCACCAAATCTTGATGATACTTTCAGGTAATGATTAGTACACCAATCCCACTTGGCTCACCAAGTTTCGTTCTTCTAGGTTAAACCTTTCGTTTGCAGTAACCGTTTTCATTTTTAGGTTTTACTCTGTTTTCTCCTATACGGATACATGTATTTGGAACACTAAATCAAACACGGTTTGTGCTACCTTTTGAAACTTGACACAATATATAGTGTTCAAGTTCTATCTCTATGGTTTGTTTGCTGTTGATGTAGCCCTAAGCAGAGACTAACGAAAATCATTTTCCTGGAGAGGGGTTGCCAAGCTTCCAAAAAACTACGATTGGCCTGAAATCTCAGGAAACATTTTTTCACCCAATCTTGATGATACTTTCAGGTAATGATCAGTATACCAATCCCACTTGGCTCACCAAATTTCGTTCTTCTAGGTTAAACCGTTCGTTTGCAGTAACCCTTTTCATTTTTAGGTTTCACTCTGTTTTCTCCTATACGGATACATGTATTTGGAACTCTAAATCAAACACGGTTTGTGCTACCTTTTTAAACTTGACACAATAAAGCAGTTTTAAGTTCCATCTCTATGTTTTGTTTGCTGTTGATGTAGCCCCAAGCAGAGACTGGCTAAAATCACTTACCTGAATGGGGTTGCCAAGCTTCCAAAAAACTATGATTGGCCTGAAATTTCAGGAAACATTTTTTCACCCAATCCTGATGATACTTTCAGGTAATGATCAGTACACCAATCCCACTTGGCTCACCAAATTTCGTTCTTCTAGGTTAAACCGTTCATATGCAGTAACCGTTTTCATTTTTAGGTTTCACTTTGTTTTCTCCTATATGGATACATGTATTTGGAACTCTAAATCAAACACGTTTTGTGCTAGCTCTTTGAAACTTGACAGAATAAAGCAGTTTCAAGTTCTATCTCTATGGTTTGTTTGCTGTTGATGCAGCCCTAAGCAGAGACTGGCGAAAATCACTTTCCTGGAGAGGGTTTGCCAAGCTTCCAAAACACTACGATTGGCCTGATATCTCAGGAAACATTTTTTTACCCAATCTTGATGATACTTTCAGGTAATGATCACTACAACAGTCCGACTTGGCTCACCAAATTTCGTTCTTCCAGGTTCAACCGTTCGTTTGCAGTAACCGTTTTCATTTTTAGGTCTCACTGTGTTTTCTCCGATACGGATACATGTATTTGGAACTCTAAATCAAACACGGTTTCTGCTAGCTCTTTTAAACATGACAGAATAAAGAAGTATCAAGTTCTTTCCCTATAATTTGTTTGCTGTTTTTGTAGCCCTAAGCAGAGACTGGCGAAAATCACTTTTTTGGAGAGGGGTTGCCAAGCTTCCAAAAAGTATGATTTGCCTGAAATCTCAGCAAACATATTTTCACCCAATCATGATGATACTTTCAGGTAATGATCAGTACACCAATCCCACTTGGCTCACCAAATTTCGATCTTCTAGGTTAAACCGTTCGTATGCAGTAAACGTTTTCATTTTTAGGTTTCACTCTGTTTTCTCCTATACGGATACATGTATTTGGAACTCTAAATCAAACACGGTTTGTGCTACCTTTTTAAACTTGACACAATAAAGCAGTTTTAAGTTCCATCTCTATGTTTTGCTTGCTGTTGATGTAGCCCTAAGTAGAGACTGGCTAAAATCACTTACCTGGATGGGGTTGCCAAGCTTCCAAAAAACTATGATTGGCCTGAAATTTCAGGAAACATTTTTTCACCCAATCTTGATGATACTTTCAGGTAATGATCAGTACACCAATCCCACTTGGCTCACCAAATTTCGTTCTTCTAGGTTAAACCGTTCGTTTGCAGTAACCCTTTTCATTTTTAGGTTTCACTCTGTTTTCTCCTATACGGATACATGTATTTGGAACTCTAAATCAAACACGGTTTGTGCTACATTATTAAACTTGACACAATAAAGCAATTTTAAGTTCCATCTCTATGTTTTGTTTGCTTTTGATGTATCCCTAAGCAGAGACTGGCTAAAATCACTTACCTGGATGGGGTTGCCAAGCTTCCAAAAAACTATGATTTGCCTGAAATTTCAGGAAACATTTTTTCACCCAATCTTGATGATACTTTCAGGTAATGATCAGTACACCAATCCCACTTGGCTCACCAAATTTCGTTCTTCTAGGTTAAACCGTTCGTTTGCAGTAACCGTTTTCATTTTTAGTTTTCACTCTGTTTTCTCCTATACAGATACATGTATTTGGAACTCTAAATCAAACATGGTTTGTGCTAGCTCTTTGAAACTTGACACAATAAAGCAGTTTCAAGTTCTATTTCTATGTTTTATTTGCTGTTGATGTAGCCCTAAGCAGAGACTGGCGAAAATCACATTCCTGGGGAGGGGTTGCCAAGCTTCCAAAAAGTACGTTTGGCCTGAAATCTCAGCAAACATTTTTTCACCCAATCTTGATGATACTTTCAGGAAATGATCAGTACACCAATCCCACTTGGCTCACCAAATTTCGTTCTTCTAGGTTAAACCGTTCGTTTGTAGTAACCGTTTTCATTTTTAGGTTTCACTCTGCTTTCTCCTATACAGATACATGTATTTGGAACTCTAAATCAAACACGGTTTGTGCTAGCTCTTTGAAACTTGACACAATAAAGCAGTTTCAAGTTCTATTTCTATGGTTTATTTGCTGTTGATGTAGCCCTAAGCAGAGACTGGCGAAAATCACTTTCCGGGAAAGGTTTTGCCAAGCTTCCAAAAAAGTATGAATTTCCTGAAATATCAGCAAACATTTTTTCACCCAATCTTGATGATACATTCAGGTAATGATCAGTACACCAATCCCACTTGGCTCACCAAATTTCGTTCTTCTAGGTTAAAACGTTCGTTTGCAGTAACCGTTTTCATTTTTAGGTTTCACTCTGTTTTCTCCTATACGGATACTTGTATTAGGAACTCTAAATCAAACACGGTTTGTGCTAGCTCTTTGAAACTTTACACAATAAAGCAGTTTCAAGTTCTATCTCTATGGTGTGTTTGCTGTTGATGTAGCCCTAAGCAGATACTGGCGAAAATCACTTTCCTTGAGAGGGGTTGCCAAGCTTCCAAAAAGTACGATTTGCCTGAAATCTCAGCAAACATATTTTCTCCCAATCTTGATGATTCTTTCAGGTAATGATCAGTACACCAATCCCACTTGGCTCACCAAATTTCGTTCTTCTAGGTTAAACCGTTCGTTTGCAGTAACCGTTTTCATTTTAGGTTTCACTCTGCTTTCTCCTATACGGATACATGTATTTGGAACTCTAAATCAAACACGGTTTGTGCTAGCTCTTTGAAACTTGACAGAATAAAGCAGTTTCAAGTTGTATCTCTAAGGTTTGTTTGCTGTTGATATAGCGCTAAGCAGAGAGTGGTGAAAATCCCTTCCCTGGAGAGGGGTTGCAAAGCTTCCAAAAAACTACGATTGGCCTGAAATCTTAGGAAACATTTTTTCACCCAATCTTGATGATACTTTCAGGTAATGATAAGTAAGCCAATCCCACTTGGCTCACCAAATTTCGTTCTTCTAGGTTAAACCGTTCGTTTGCAGTAACCTTTTTCATTTTTAGGTTTCACTCTGTTTTCTCCAATACGGATACATGTATTTGGAACTTTAAATCCAACACTGTTTGTGCTAGCTCTTTGAAACTTGACACAATAAAGCAGTTTCAAGTTCTATCTCTATGGTGTGTTTGCTGTTGATGTAGCCCTAAGCAAAGACTGGCGAAAATGACTTTCCAGGAGAGGGGTTGCCAAGCTTCCAAAAAGTACATTTGGCCTGAAACCTCAGCAAACATGTTTTAACCCAATCTTGATGATACTTTCAGGAAATGATCAGTACACCAATCCCAATTGGCTCACCAAATTTCGTTCTTCTAGGTTAAACCGTTCGTTTGTAGTAACCGTTTTCATTTTTATATTTCACTCTGCTTTCTCCTATACGGATACATGTATTTGGAACTCTAAATCAAACATGGTTTGTGCTAGCTCTTTGAAACTTGACACAATAAAGCAGTTTCAAGTTCTATCTCTATGGTTTGTTTGCTGTTGATGTAGCCCTAAGCAGAGACTGGAGAAAATTACTTTCCTGGAAAGGTTTTGCCAAGCTTCCAAAAAAGTATGATTTTCCTGAAATCTCAGCAAACATTTTTTCACCCAATCTTGATGATACTTTCAGGTAATGATCAGTACACCAATCCCACTTGGCTCACCAAATTTCGTTCTTCTAGGTTAAAACGTTCGTTTGCAGTAACCGTTTTCATTTTTAGGTTTAACTCTGTTTTCTCCTATACGGATACATGTATTTGGAACTCTAAATCAAACACGGTTTGTGCTAGCTCTTTGAAACTTGACACAATAAATCAGTTCCAAGTTCTATCTCTATGGTTTGTTTGCTGTTGATGTAGTTCTAAGCAGAGACTGGCGAAAATCACTTCCCTGGAGAGGGTTTGCCAAGCTTCCAAAAAACTAAGATTGGCCTGAAATCTCAGCAAAGATTTTTTCACCCAATCTTGATGATACTTTCAGGTAATTATCGCAATTCAATCCCACAAGGCCCACATGATTTCATTTTTCTAGGTTAAACTGTTCCTTTGTAGTAAACTTTTACATTTTTAGGTTTCAGTCTGTTTTCTCCTATATGGATACATATATTTGGAACTCTAAATCAAACACGGTTTTTGCTAGCTCTTTGAATCTTGACACAATAAAGCAGTTTCAAGTTCTATCTTTATGGTTTGTTTGCTGTTGATGTAGCCCTAAGCAGAGACTGGCGAAAATCACTTTCCTGGACAGGGGGTGCCAAGCTTCCAAAAAACTATGATTGGCCTGAAATCTCCGCAAACATTTTCTCACCCAATTTTGATGATACTTTCAGGTATTGATCAGTACACCAATCCCACTTGGCTCACCAAATTTCGTGCATCTAGGATAAACCGTTCTTTTACAGTAACCGTTTTCATTTTTAGGTTTTACTCTGTTTTCAACAATACAGATACATGTATTTGGAACTCTAAATCAAACACAGTTTGTTCTAGGTCTTTGAAACTTGACACAATAACGCAGTTTCAAGTTCTATCTCTATGGTTTATTTGCAGTTGATGTAGTCCTAAGCAGAGATAGGCGAAATAAACTTTCCTGGAGAGGGGTTGCCAAGCTTCCAAAAAACTATGATTGGCCTGAAATCTCAGAAAACATTTTTTCACCCAATCTTGATGATACTTTCTGGTAATTATAAGTACACCAATCCCACTTGGCTCACCAAATTTCGTTCTTCTAGGTTAAACATTCGTTTGCATTAACCGTTTTCATTTTAGGTTTCACTCTCTTTACTCCTATATGGATACATGTATTTGGAACTCTAAATCAAACACGGTTTATGCTAGCTCTTTGAAACTTGACACAATAAAGCAGTTTCAAGTTCTATCTGTATGGTTTTTTTGCTGTTGATGTAGCCCTAAGCAGAGACTGGCGAAAATGACTTTCTTGGAGAGGGGTTGCCAAGCTTCCAAAAAGTACGATTTGCCTGAAATCTCAGCAAACATTTTTTCACCCAATCTTGATGATACTTTCAGGTAATGATCAGTACACCAATCCCACTTGGCTTAGCAAATTTCGTTCTTCTAGGTTAAACCGTTCGTTTGCATTAAACGTTTTCATTTTTAGGTTTCACTCTGTTTTCTACTATACGGATACATGTATTTGGAACTCTAAATCAAACACGGTTTGTGCTACCTCTTTGAAACTTGACACAATAAACAGTTTCAAGTTCTATCTCTATGGTTTCTTTCCTGTTGATGTAGCCCTAAGCAGAGAATGGCGAAAATCACTTTCCTGAAAAGGGTTTGCCAAGCTTCCAAAAAACTACAATTGGCCTGAAATCTCAGCAAACATTTTTTCACCCAATCTTGATGATACTTTCAGGTAATCATCAGTACACCAATCCCACTTGGCTCACCAAATTTCGTTCTCTAGGTTAAACCGTTCGTTTGCACTAACCGTTTTCATTTTTAGGTCACTCTCTTTTCTCCTACCATGGATACATGTATTTGGAACTCTAAATCAAACACGGTTTGTGCTAGCTCTTTGAAACTTGACACAATAAAGCAGTTTCAAGTTCTATCTCTATGGTTTGTTTGCTGTTGATGTAGCCCTAAGCAGTGACGGGCGAAAATCACTTTCCTGGAAAGGGTTTGCCAAGCTTCCAAAAATGTATGATTTGCCTGAAATCTCAGCAAACATTTTTTCACCCAATCTTGATGATACTTTCAGGTAATGATCAGTACACCAATCCCACTTGGCTCACCAAATTTCGTTCTCTAGGTTAAACCGTTCGTTTGCACTAACCGTTTTCATTTTTAGGTCACTCTCTTTTCTCCTACATGGATACATGTATTTGGAACTCTAAATCAAACACGGTTTGTGCTAGCTCTTTGAAACTTGACAGAATAAAGCAGTTTCAAGTTCTATCTCTACGGTTTGTTTGCTGTTGATGTAGCCCTAAGCAGAGACTGGCGAAAATCACTTTCCTGGAGAGGGGTTGCCAAGCTTCCAAAAAACTACGATTGGCCTGAAATCTCAGCAAACATTTTTTCACCCAATCTTGATGATACTTTCAGGGAATCATCAGTACACCAATCCCATATGGCTCACCAAATTTCGTTCTCTAGGTTAAACCGTTAGTTTGCACTAACCGTTTTCATTTTTAGGTCACTCTCTTTTCTCCTACACGGATACATGTATTTGGAACTCTAAATCAAACACGGTTTTTGCTAGCTCTTTGAAACTTGACACAATACAGCAGTTTCACGTTCTATCCTTATGGTTTTTTTGCTGTTGATGTAGCCCTAAGCAGAGACTGGCGAAAATCACTTTTCAGGAAAGGGTTTGCCAAGCTTCCAAAAATGTATGATTTGCCTGAAATCTCAACAAACATTTTTTTCACCCAATCTTGATGATACTTTTAGGTAATGATAGTACACCAATCCCACTTGGCTCACCAAATTTCGTTCTTCTAGGTTAAACCATTCGTTTGCAGTAAACGTTTTCATTTTTAGGTTTCACTCTGTTTTCTCCTATACAGATACATGTATTTGAAACTCTAAATCAAACACGGTTTTTGCTAGCTCTTTGAAACTTGACACAACAAAGCAGTTTCAAGTTCTATCTCTATGGCTTGTTTGCTGTTGATGTAGCCCTAAGCAGAGACTGGCGAAAATCACTTTCCTAGAGAGTGGTGTCCAAGCTTTCAAAAAACAACGATTGGCCTGAAATCCCAGGAAACATTTTTTCACCCAATCTTGATGATACTTTAAGGTAATGATCAGTAAACCAATCCCACTTGGCTAACCAAATTTCGTTATTCTAGGTTAAACTGTTCGTTTGCAGTAACCGTTTTCATTTTTAGGTTTCACTCTGTTTTCTTCTATATGGATACATGTATTTGGAACTCTAAATCAAACACGGTTTGTGCTAGCTCTTTGAAACTTGACACAATATAACAGTTTCAAG